>NC_133653.1:262979969-263151219 GCF_009905375.1 Apium graveolens | reverse complement strand
GGGAACTTTGATCTTTATGCTAAATTCTTTGGATCACTGTTTACCTTCCCAGAGTTCAAATAGAACCCTAAAGGGAAACTAGCACTTGTAGATTATGACTCAGATTCATCTGACGAGTCTAACAAGGTGGGGATTTGCGAACTCCCATTGCACCACCTGGACCTCCTTAGGAGACTAAGGTGATTTTCCTTGCAGGTAAGCGGATTTGGAGCTATGAAGGAGTGATACACTTGTGAGAATGAGTGTAAACACGAGTGGAGAGAAGAGTGAAACACTTGTGAGGTACACGGAATAGAATCACACACTCACAGTGAGGAAGAAAGACAGAAAAATCATATCACATTCCCTATCCCTAAACATGGTTCTTGATACTTCGAGTTTCGAATCTTTTTATGATTGGAACCTAACTCTTAGGGACCTAACATTTACAGATTGGATAGAATACTTCGGGACCTTTGGAGCTCACAATTGGTAACACTTGGTGATCTCACATTTGGGAGTATAAAGGAGTTGGGAAGATTGGTTAACAGGATTGATCAGACTATTACTGTTATTTCTTTCCAACCGAGTAACATATGAGAAATCTTTCAGACAACAGCATACATTCCTTCCTCTAAGGGGGAGATAAAAGCTTATAGATAGTTTGGGGATTCCTCAACTTAGGGGGAGAAATAGCAGGAAGAAGGAAAAGGTAAAGCATATGTACACTACACCATACCATTGTTGTTTGTAACTACTATCCTATTGTACGGGAGAGGTGGTAAACACAAAGGTGATTTCCTAGTGATCAGAAGAAGTGGTTTGGTTCTCACTATTCTTCATAAGGGGAGAAGCTATTTCAAAGGGGAATACCCTTATTCGTATCTGTAGATCCTATTGTACGGGAGGGTGGTAGACGAAGGTGATCTCCTTTAAGCAGTAATTCTCATAGGGGAGAAGCAAGAGAGATATGCGCTTCTCAACAGAAATATGGTTGTACAAAAGAAGTGCTGCTGATTACTTCAAGACGAGAAGTACTATCCGCAGAGATTTGAAGAACCAAGGAAATGAAGATGACTACTTGAAGATCAGTTCAATGCTAGAGGAACAACATCTTTCATTCAGTTACTCAGAAATCTGGAAATGCAGTATTTGATCAAGAAAACCAGTAGCATTATTTACAAGTCCTGGTACAATACTTTTTCTAGTTGTTAGTTGAGTTATCCTCTCTATTTATTTGTTTGTTAAGTTTAACAATCAAATAGGGAGAGATTGTTGGTGAGACTACGTAGCTGTATGAACAGTTACGTGATAACTCACCGACGTAACACACTAGAACATGTCAGGTTAATAATACTACTCTACACAAGAAATCAGGAAAATGAAATAAGGCAATACAAAAATCAGAAGATTAGAAAAGCCTGAAGTCTGTCTACAGGTCACTGAAAGAATTCCTTAATATGATCATGTCTCAGTGAAGAACAAGGCTAAGGACTTTCAGGGTTTCATAAATGATGAAGATTCAGTATACAAGTGCTACCAGAAGATTTCAGTGTATTGTATTGATTGAAGATAGACAGTGTTCGAATTATAGGAATCTGAAGAATTGAAGACAGGGTTAGACATAGGTTAATGAAGATTTTGTCTAAAGTACCAGAAAGGATTCAGTGAAAGTACAGTTTTTATTGACAGTTTAGGTTCGAAGCAATAAAGTTGAGGCAAGCTTAATAATTTAATCAGGCCATAATACGAGACCTGAATCGGGGTTAGTCGTCTGTAACCAGACCAGTTTGCACTAGGCGTCACCAGCTCGTGAAAGGAATCTGGGTATTATTTATAGAAGAATTGTTAAGTTGAGGAACGTACTTGGATTGAATGGTTTATCTGTTAAAGTACGAGAAGAGGTGCGCAGGGTATACAGCTAAACAGCTCAGAAGACTGGCGAAGCTCAAAGTTTAATTGTTAAATTAAATAAATTATTAATGGACTTTAATATAATTTATTTAATAAACTTAATTGATTTTATCTTAAAACTTAAATAAGTTTATTTTTATAAATCTAAATAGTTATTATATAAGTTATATTTAAGTTAATTTTTAAATTAATTTAATTACAATTGAAACTTAAAAAGAAAAAGAAAACAAAAAGAAAAAGAAAAAAAAGAAAAAGAAAAAGAAAAAAAGAGAAAAACAAAAACAAAAAAGGAGAAAAGAAAATATAAAAGAAAGAAATAGAAAAGGAAAAAAACAAAGAAAAAAAATAAAAAAGAAAAAAAAATCAAATAAAGGAAAAAGTTAACCAAGGGTGGGATTCCCTCGTCGCCACAGAAGGTGACTTGTTTTTTAACTAAGTACATAAACATGTACTTGCACAAACAAGTCACCACAGAGATTATCCTCCCCCTGTCGCCACACAATTATACTGTATCCCCTGTCGCCCACAAATCAACTCTTTACCTGTCGTCACAGAAGTCGTCTCTCCTCAGCCACAAATTTTATTGTGTATAAAGTCTACACTTTGCAGCAGAAGATAAAGAGCCATTCATTCTGAATTATTTACTGTTCATCTTCTCTCCCAAAAGAGAAGTGAAAATGGCAGCATTGATTTACAGAGAAGCTCAAGCTATTTGTATATCCGTTTAACTTCTCACCGAAGTAATGTTATAATGCCCGATTTAATTCTTGTATATTCATAGGAGCATTATAATCGTTAACCGGTAATTAAATCCTAGTACAAACAAAAGCTAGATTATTGTACATGATTTGATTTGTAAATCTTTGTAGTAGCTAGGAACTTAGTTGTTCTTAGATTGTAGCCGGTTAATTTATTTACCGGAGGTGTAGCAACACCCTCGAGGATTTATATACGAATATATATTTCCCCGAATATCTAGTGTTCCTCGTTTTTATCGTTCCAAACACTATTCCTCTCAAGAACAGAAAACCACTAACCGAGCACTAAATATTTTATCCGCTAAAGATTCGAAAGAATTTTTAATTTAGTGATTATCGTATTCAACCCCCCTTCTACGATAATTTGGGACCTAACACACACAACAATATATACATATACATTTACGCTAGCCAATCTTGTCCACAAACCAGATTCTACCAACCATTTAATGAAGTAAAAAATTCACCGTAAATTTCAAATAACCATAAAGCTATTCATTCGTGACATAACCACTGAATTAAAACTACCATACTCACCATACAAACTCAGAAGTGCATTCAAAATAGATGCTTGATGATAACAAAAATGAGGATTATCTAAGACGTTGATAGGTGACAATAGTTGACTGACTTTAGTAACGATCGTCGATGCTGTTATTTTTGGAGAATGCTACCCATATTCAATACTTCTTGCTAGCATCACAATCTTTTTGTTGCCGACACGATTGTGAGAGTGAAGATAGAGGGTAACAAATTTGCAATGGTAGCACCGTGACTTTTAATATCTATTTCATTTAGAAATGGCGAGTGGGTTTTCAATTTAATAATTCCCAATTATCATTTGAGTTTAAAATAATATACTGATTTCTTTGATTTTGAATAAGAGGCTGGGGGCCTAGAGGTGGCCAGACGAGCGGATCGTGCTTGTCTTGCCGAGTTTCCGGCAGTCCGGTTCAATCCTCAACTAACTCGTGAATGACCCGTGAAAGTGAACGAGTTGTGTCGTGTCGTGCCTGTTAGGAATATATGTGCATTAGTTTGATGATATGTTTAACAAAACACTTAAGTAGAAATTAGTGTCAGTAGCCTCAACGGATAAGACCACTTTGGCTATCCGTTGATGGTGTAGCTTTACTTAGAAATAAGTCTAGTATTGTAGCATATTTCAGTCTCTGTATTTAAAATGTAATTCTTAGAAGTTGAGAGAAACTATGAGTCATGTTGACTACTAGATGATATGCAGATAGGAAGGCCAATTGTAAATATTTCATGCCTTGTAATTTTGTATAAATGAAGTGGTATCAACGGATGACTTAAAGACCTTCAACGGATGAGAAGCTAAGCTTCAACGGATGTCTCTAAAGCTTCAACGGATAACATCCTTCAACGGATGAGAGCATCAACGGATAAATGCATCAACGGATGAAAGCTTCAACGGATAACATCCTTCAACGAATGAAGTCATCAACGGATGAAAGCTTCAACGGATGTTCTGCTAATTAGCCGTTGATAAGTGGTAGTTGTACCTACAGACAGAGGCACATGGGTTGACAGAGAAAACTGAGATGTGGTAGCCGAATTTCAGGATCAACAGAAAAAGCAGCCGTTCTTCTTTAGTACAAAGATGCAATAGTCAACAAAGTACTGGAGTGAACAGGAAAAGAAGCAAGTGAAGAACTTATTTTACTATTGTAATTTTATATTGTTTTTCACTTGTACACTTGGTAATATATAAACCAAGAAGAAGCTAGTAATTAGATAGAGATTTTCCAGAGCTGTTAAGAAATATCTTGAGAGAAAATTCATCTAGTTTGTACTAGGATGCAGCTGTGATCAACATTGTTGAACACAGATTTTCTAATATACCATCTCTGGTGGAACAACAAATCCACCAGAAAAGTTTTTAAAGTTTGTTGTGTTCTTTACATTTTATGTTTGAATATATATCTGTCTGCATTAGCTCAAAGCAATTCATACACTTGTTCATCTAGAACACACTGCTTTAATAAACTTCTCAAAACTTGAAAAAGTTTTGAGATTTACATTCAACCCCCCCTTCTGTAAATCTCATTGTTAGTCCTCTAGGAATAACAATTGGTATCAGAGCAAGCTCTTGACACACAAAGAGTTTAAAGATCTTGGAATCTAACAAAGATGAGTAAGAAGGATATTGGAGTAAAGATCCCAGTTCTTGACAAAGACAGTTATCACCACTGGAAGGTGAAAATGCACCTTCATCTACTCTCCCAAGATGAAGGTTATGTAAACTGCATTGAGAATGGTCCTCACATTCCCCACAAAGTAGCCACAGTTGCTACGGCCACAATTGCTGTTGGTCAATCCATTCCAAAACCTAGAGCAGAATGGACAATGGAAGACACAGAAGAAGTCCACAAGGATAAGAAGGCTATGAACATTTTGTTTAATGGTCTTGACAAGGATATGTTTGATAATGTGATAAATTGTTCAACTGCCAAAGAGGTTTGGGACACAGTTCAGTTGCTGTGTGAAGGTACAGAACAAGTAAAAGAGAACAAAATGCAGCTTCTCATTCAACAGTATGAGTACTTTCATTTTGAAGAGAATGAATCTTTAAATGACACATTTAATAGATTCCAAAAGCTGTTGAATGGACTGAAGCTGTATGGTAGAGTGTACCAGGTGAAGGATTCAAATCTTAAATTTTTGAGATCCTTACCAAAGGAATGGAAACCCATGACTGTTTCCTTAAGAAACTCTCAGGATTATAAGGACTTTACTCTTGAAAGATTATATGGAATCTTGAAGACTTATGAACTAGAGTTGGAACAGGATGAGGTATTGGAGAGGGGGAGAAAGAAAGGAGGTTCAGTTGCATTGGTAGCTGAAAATGAGAAAGAATGCAGAAAAGAAACTGTGAGATCTACATCAAGCTCCAAAGATGGTGTAAGAAATCCAGAATCAGACAAGGGTAAAGAGCAAGTTGCTGAAAATGAAGACAACTCCAGTCAAGATGACTCTGATGGTATTGATGAGCATCTTGCATTTCTGTCCAGGAGATTTGCAAAGATGAAGTTCAGGAAAAACACTAGAGCCACTAAACCCTATAAGAACATGGTGGACAAATCCAAGTTCAAGTGTTTTAATTGTGGTATAAGTGGACACTTTGCAAGTGAGTGCAGAAAGCCAACCTCTGAAAAGAAGAAATTTGAACAAGTAGATTACAAAAAGAAATATTTTGATCTACTCAAACAGAAGGAAAGGGCTTTCATTACTCAAGAAAAGGACTGGGCAGCTGATGGAGATGAAGAGGATGAAGATGTGGATTATGTCAACCTTGCTCTCATGGCCGATTCTGAAGAAAACGAAGTTAGTTCATCAAGCAATCAGGTAATCACTACTGATTTAACACAGCTTACTAAAGAAGAGTGCAATGATGCTTTCAATGACATGTCTACTGAATTGTATCATTTGCGTGTGTCTCTTAAATCTCTTGCTAAAGAAAATAGTAGGATCAAAGAGAACAATCTGTTTTTAAGTAATAGAAATACTGTGTTAGAAAATAAGTTGATTGACCTAGAGAAAACCAAATTGCATTGTATATCTGTTGAAAATGAACTAGCTGAATCTGTTAAGAAAGTAGAAATACTTTCCAATCAATTAGAGAAAGAGCAAGAGGTGATTAAAGCCTGGAAAACATCTAGGGATGTAAGTGCTCAAATTGCCAAAGTCCAAGGAATTGAATCATTCTGTGAAACTGCCTGGGATAAAAATAAAAAGAAACTGGAATTAATTGATGGACTGTCAACGGATGTGGAATCAACGGATGATGAAAGTTATCCGTTGAAGGAAGAAAAGGAACATCCGTTGAAGGTTCCTCAATTAAAACAGGCAGATGTTTCTAAAAGAGAAAATCTAAAGAAACTCAACAAAAAGTTTGGTTCAACTTCAAAGAACTTTGTCAAAGAAGAAGCAAGCACATCCAAAGATGTCAGAAAGGTGAATGTAGGGCACATGACCTTAGAACAGTTAAACAATAGGCTCAAGATGGTTGAGGATAAAAAGGAATCCAAAAGGAAATCCAACAGAAATGGGAAGGTAGGAGTTAACAAACATAACAATTACACACCTGACAAGTATGCTCCTAGAAAAAGCTGTGTGCATTGTAGTAGTGTTAATCATCTATCTGCTAATTGTAAATCTATTAAGAAATCTCCCATAACTGTACCCTCTTCCATGCCTAACATGTCTGTATCACCTCTACATGCTATGCCTGTTATGTCTCAACAAAATCCTTATGCACATTTTGCAAACATGCCATATTTTAACAATCCTTATCTTGCTGCATTCAGTATGCCTCAAATGCCATACAATATGCCAATGTGGAATAACATGTATGCACAATCCATGCCTAATAATTCTATAAATGTGCTGGATAATGTTGTGACTAACCCTACACCTCAACCAACCACATCTAAGACCAAGGTTGACTCAAACTCACCTAAGTCTAAAGATGCAGGAGGAATGAAGTCTAGGAGAAAGGCTAACAAGAATGGACCCAAGGAAACTTGGGTACCAAAATCAAATTGATTGATTTTGTGGTGTGCAGGAAAATAGAAGAAATCTATGGTACTTGGACAGTGGCTGTTCAAGACACATGACTGGAGATTTCTCCCTGCTCACAGAGTTTAAAGAGAGAGCTGGCCCCAGCATAACCTTTGGAGATGACAGCAAAGGGTTTACTATGGGATATGGCTTGATTTCAACAAGGAATGTCATCATTGAAGAAGTTGCATTAGTTGATGGTCTCAAGCACAACTTACTGAGTATCAGTCAACTATGTGATAGAGGGAATACAGTTTCCTTCAATTCTGAAGCCTGTGTTGTCACTAGTAAGGAAGACAACAAAGTGGTTCTAACTGGAGTTAGAAAAGGAAATGTGTACTTAGCTGACTTCAACTCTACAGATGCAGAATCTATTACTTGTCTCTTCAGCAAAGCAAGTTCAGTTGAGAGTTGGCTATGGCACAAGAAGCTATCCCATTTGAATTTCAAAACAATGAATGATCTAGTCAAAAAGGACTTAGTAAGAGGAATTCCTCTTGTTGAATTCTCAAGGGATGGTCTGTGTGATGCTTGTCAGAAAGGCAAACAAAGGAAAGCATCATTTCAGAAGAAGCTTGAAACAACAATTGATGAACCATTACAGCTGCTACATATGGATTTGTTTGGACCAGTCAATGTATTGTCAATAGCAAGAAAAAGATATTGCTTAGTGATTGTAGATGATTTCTCAAAGTTCTCATGGGTCTGTTTTCTTGGATCAAAGGATGAAGCAAGTGAAATCATTATCAATCACATCAGGCAAGTCAATAATCATCCTGACTTGAAGGTAAGAAACATCAGGAGTGACAATGGAACTGAGTTCAAGAATTTGACATTAAGGCTGTTCTGTGAAGAAAATGGAATCATGCATGAGTTCTCAGCTCCAAGAACACCTCAGTAAAATGGGGTAGTTGAAAGAAAGAACAGATCTTTAATTGAGGTTGCCAGAACAATGCTTGAAGAATCAAAGTTACCAACATATTTTTGGGCTGAAGCTGTTAATTGTGCCTGTTTCACTCAAAATATTTCTTTGATCAATCAAGCTAAAGGCATGACTCCTTATCAGTTGTTCAAGAAAAGAAAACCAACTCTAAACTTTCTTCATGTCTTTGGATGTAAATGTTTTATACTGAGGAATCAATCTGACCATAAAGGGAAGTTTGATGCAAAGGCTGATGAAGAAATATTTGTTGGTTATTCAGCTGGAAAATCTTATAGGGTCTACAATCTAAGAACCAACATTGTTATGGAATCTGTGCATGTTGTGTTTGATGATAAAAAGATTGATGGACTAACAGATGAGGGACATAATGAGAGACTCAAATTTGACAACATTGAGATATATTGTGATGATAGTGAAGAGGAGACTGATGGAGATGACACTTCAAAAGGGATTCAAAACATGCCCCTGGATAATGCACAAAATACTGCATCCATTGATAGAAGCAATGCAGTATCCGTTGAAAGACATAGTGCATCATCCGTTGAAGTACAAAATGAAGCATCCGTTGATCATAGTTCATCAACGGATAATCGATTTACATCATCAGTTGATAGAACTCCAAGTTCCCTGCAAAGGACCAACAACTCAGGGGGAGTTTCAACTAGTCAACACTCTGTCTCACATCATGACAATACTGAGGCCACCTCATCTAGAGCACATCTTCCACCACAAAGGAAATGGACCAAGAATCATCCCTTTGAACTGATCATTGGTGATGCATCATCTAAAGTGCAAACAAGAAGAGCTACTCAAGATGAATGTCTGTATAGTAGTTTTCTATCTCAGGAGGAACCTAAGAAAGTGGAAGAAGCTCTATTGGATCCAGATTGGACATTAGCTATGCAGGAAGAGCTAAACCAATTTGAGAGAAACCAAGTTTGGAAGCTGGTACCCAAACCAAAGAACAAGAGTCCTATTGACACAAAGTGGGTATTCAGAAACAAGATGGATGAAAATGGCATTATCATAAAGAATAAAGCCAGACTGGTTGCTAAAGGCTATTCTCAGCAAGAGGGAATAGATTTTGATGAAACATATGCTCCTGTTGCAAGACTTGAAGCCATCAGAATATTTCTAGCCCATGCAGCCCATGCCAATTTCAAAGTCTATCAAATGGATGTCAAGAGTGCATTTCTAAATGGGAAATTAGAGGAAGAAGTATATGTAAGTCAACCTCCAGGATTTGAAGATCCAAATTTTCCAGACTATGTGTATTATCTGTTGAAAGCACTCTATGGACTGAAGCAAGCACCTAGAGCCTGGTATGAAACCTTATCAAAATTTCTTTTGGAGAATCACTTCACTAGAGGTACTGTTGATAAAACTCTCTTCTTTAGGGATGTTAATGGCTCTAGTATACTTGTTCAAATTTATGTAGATGACATAATATTTGGCTCTATAGATGATAAACTTTGCAAAAAGTTTGCTAAGCTAATGCAAAGTAAATATGAAATGAGCCTAATGGGAGAACTAACCTATTTTCTTGGTTTACAAATTAAACAAGTTAGTAATGGAATTTTCATTAGTCAAACTAAATATATTCATGATCTTTTAAAGAAGTTTGACTTAATGGAATGCTCATCTGCAAAAACTCCCATGGCCACTGCCACCAAACTTGAATTAAATAAGACTGAAAGGTCTGTGGACATTACAAGTTATAGAGGCATGGTTGGTTCACTTTTATATTTAACTGCTAGCAGACCAGATATAATGTTTGCTACATGTCTGTGTGCTAGATTTCAAGCTGATCCTAGGGAGTCTCACTTAATTGCTATCAAGAGAATTTTCAGATATCTCAAGGGTACACCAAATTTAGGAATTTGGTATCCTAGAGAATCTGGCTTTGATCTAATTGGTTATTCAGATGCAGACTATGCAGGTTGCAAAATAGACAGGAAAAGTACAACAGGCTCCTGCCAATTCCTGGGAAACAAGCTTGTATCATGGTTTAGCAAAAAGCAAAATTCAGTCTCTACTTCTACAGCTGAGGCTGAATACATTGCTGCTGGAAGTTGCTGTTCTCAAATGTTATGGATGAGGAATCAACTCCTTGATTATGGACTTCATGTTGATAGAATACCTATCTTTTGTGACAACACAAGTGCCATAGCCATAACAGAGAATCCTGTGCAGCACTCAAGGACCAAGCACATTGATATTAAGTACCACTTCATCAGGGAGCATGTCATGAATGGTACAGTGGAACTACATTTTGTTCCAAGTGAACAACAAATTGCTGACATATTTACCAAGCCACTTGATGAATCAACATTCACAAGATTGGTAAGTGAGCTAGGTATGCTTAATTACTCTTAAAATTCATGTCTTCTTTGCAATTTGATGAGAAGCCTGAAATATATTAGTTGCTAGAACAAATTTGACTTTTAACAAAGTTTATTCCATCAACGGATGTTCCCTATCCGTTGAAAGTCAAAATTGCTCTATCAACGGATATTCATTATCCGTTGAAAGACAAGTATATCTCTGGAACTTTTATCCGTCAACGGATAAAGCTGAAGTACCTTTCAACGGATGACAATTTACATTATCCGTTGAAATGTCACATCAGACGTTTGAGGTGTTTCACAGCCGTTGATTCTATTTTCTTAACCGTTGATACCATACATACATCTGTATGTATTGGTTTTAAAGGTAGTTATTAGAATACTTACAGTTTATTCTTAAACGGCTGAAATTCACTAACACCTATTTATTGATTAATCCTTTATTTATTTCTTTTTCTTTGAAAGCATATAAGCCCTTCTGATTGTTCATTATTACTTTACGCTTTCTTAGAATTTCAAGCATTTACCATTTTCTCTCTGCAAAACCTTCAAGTTATTCTCTGCAATTTCTACTCACAACAATGGCACCAGTCGTGAAGATTATGTCTCAATCTGGGTTCATCTACGAGAAGAACAATTTCATAGCTCTGGTAGAAAAGAATGAAGCCCACTCAGATTATCACAAAATGATGGACTTCATCAAAAACTGTAAACTTAGCTATGCAATGCTGGAAGCCCCAACGATTTTCTGTGAAGTAGTTGAGGAGATTTGGACAACTGCTGAGTTCAACTCCATGGATATGACTATCTCCTTCACTCTCAAAGGTAAAAATCACTGTATTAACTGTGATGACTTACAAGCATGTTTTAAATTACCTGAGAACAATGCCATGACACCACACACTGATAGTGATGTATCCAGCATGTTAGATTCCATAGGTTACTCTCTTAACTCTGCTAATTTAGGGGGTATTAGACGAAAAGGCCTTAGGAAAGAATGGAGTTTTCTTGGGGATGCCTTCATAAAGGTTTTCTCTGGGAAAATTAGTAATTTTGATGCCATAACTTCATCTCTTGTTAATATGTTCTATATGCTTGTTTCTGATAGGTACTTTAACTTTAGCAACTATGTGATGCTAGAATTAGGTACTAGATTAGGTAACAAAGCTAATAGACCTAATAACATCTATTATGCTAGATTCTTTATGTTATTGGCTAACCATGTTGCTGAAGGTTTAGTCATTATCAATGAGAATAATAAACTCAAGTGCTGGGCACAAGAGAAAAGAGTTCTTGCAGACTTATTGAGAATGGATCTCAACAGCAGTGTGCAATTGGTATATTTACCAATCATGAATGCACCCCAGGTAGGTGAGGTAATTGCTTCTACAACTCCTACTTCTTCCAACCCCTCTATTTCTTTATCTTCTAGTGTGGCCATGAAATCTGTGTCAATGCCCCAACAGATTTCTACCAAGGTCACCAAATCTAAACTTTCAAAATCCAAGACAAAGAAAACCACCTCTGTTGTTTCTCAAAAGACAACAGTTGTAACAACAACCATTAACCCTGAGGGAAGTGAACAGGGTGTGAGTGGTGAGGGGAGGGGTGAACATCAAAGAAACCCCCAGGATAAGGAAGGAGAGTTGAGTGCTTCCCAAGCTAGCCAAGCCCCAGTTTCTCAAAAAGCTGTGGTGGTTGAAAAGGTTTCTAGCACATCCCTAGTAGCATCCTCCCAAAAGGATGTTACTATTGAAAAGAGTTCCCAACCAGGAACACAGAACAAAAGAGGGAGGGACACTAAAGCCAAACACTCACCTACAAAAGCTTTTATTAGAAGAAAGAAGGCTAGAACCCAATCTTCTACACAGGGTGCACACACTGCACAGATACATCCATCTGTCTCTGTGCCTTCTCAAACTCAGTTTGATGTGACTCCAATAAATGTGGAGTCACAGCCCCATTCTCTCACAATAATCACACATCAATCACCAAACACTTCATCACCATCTCTGGATGTGGATATGTTATTCCCATCAATTCCTGATTCTCCCTCTTTACAACTCAGGGAGGAGCCCCACTCAAATACAGGTGATCATCATCTTTTAGATGATTTGTTGGATCACCCGCAAATTTTTTCAGATATAATTGAAGGATCTGTATCAACACATATCAAATCAATCTATACAGATTCAACAGTTATATCACTTTCAATTTCATCTTCTTTTCCTTCTTCAACGGATATCACTCATCCGTTGACAAGTGGTTGCTCTTCAACGGATAAGCTTAACAGCAGTTATCCGTTGATAACAACAGTTTCAACTTCAACGGATATTCCACATCCGTTGATAATCTCTACACAAATAACTGAAATGATTCCAAGTGTAGAAGACATGAATACTGTGCAATCACTTTTAGGATTGAGGGCAGGGAGTGAAAATTTGAGTGAGAGGCTGGGTTGCTCCCAGGCAAAAGGAGAGATTGAGAGCACAAAAATGCATGCTATTTCTTCCAGCATGGCAAAAGTCAGTGAGTGGAGTACCACCTTAGAAGGTGAAGGTGAGGGAGTGAGATGTGTGAGCCAGGGGGAGCCCCTGATGCAAGAACATAGAGAAAAAGAGAGAAAAGCAGGTTAGGAGGCAGAAAGGACACTACATCTAGTGCACTCAACAGAATCTCTTCAAAGGGATAAAGCTGCTATTAACAGGATGCCTTCTACAGCTGGTGAGCCATCTGAGGAATTTGGAGTAAATTCTGATGATGATGACTCTATTTCTTCTGATGGAAGCATGAACATAGGGGGAGATGAAGACCCTAGTTCCATTCCTAATCTACCTGAATGGGCCCTGACTAAGGAGCATATAACAGGTGAATTCAATGTCCACTTGGTCAAACAAATCATCACTATTCAACAGGCCATTCAGAACACTTCAAATGCAAATATCAAGGCTATCCTCCAAACTCACCTGGACTCACTGCATCTCATGAAGTTGCAGAAAGTAAAGCAAAATATGAGTCTAGATGATCTCAGGAAAGATATTGCTGACTTGAAATCCTTCACTTCAGAAAAATTGGATTCAGTCATGCCCTATGGTACTTTGCAGGACTTGGTTTCGAGATTGAAAAAGGAATCAGTTACTGAACAAAGGCTGGCCAAGTTGGAAGACAGAGTTCAAGGAATTGAAGACTCTGTGGCCACCCTTCTTCTCAACCAACAATCTCAAACCAATCTCCTAATGCAGCTGGCAAAAGCACAAGGCTTGACCCCTCTCCTTGATGATAACAAAAAGGGGGAGAGTAAAAGGGAAGGGGAAGGAGAGCCCTCTACAAAAGTTAACATATCTAAAGTGCTAGTTCCTGCCATCACTACTTCTCCAATCATTCAAATCAAGGGCAAGCCTGATGGAATTGATTTGATTCAGCTAGCAGCAGCTGAAATTCAAGTGAAAGAACAAAGGAGGAGAATTGATGAAAGGTTGCAACTGTTGTTTGGTTCTATACAAGACAAATCAACATCTGTGAAATACAGCACAAAAATTGAACCAATCAACATGGAGCTCATGCCAGTAGGGAGTCATAAGGATGGAGAAGCTTCTTCCAAAGAACTACAAGCTATAATTCTCAAGCCCAATGAAAGATCCAATAAGGACTCAACAAAGAATCCTTTAAAAGAAGTGGACTTTCCTCCTCCAAAAGCTGATGAGAACAAGATTTTAGGCAGGAGTATTGCTTATCTCAAAAAGACCATGGATGAGGCTGTAAGGAGAAATAGAGCTATTATCATTAGAGAGGGAAAGAGCATATGTGTGATGCAAGGACATCCCAAATTCTCAATAGCCAAGAAGGAAGAAGACAAGCAATTAAAGGCTGACAAAAGAGCACAAGCAAAGCTTGAACAACAGCTAAAGTCAAGTCTAGTTGAAAAAGAAGAAGGGATTGAAGTCAGGGGTGAAGACAAGACTACAAACCTAGATGAGGTTTTAGGGAGTATATTTGGTGAGAGTGTGGAAGAAAGAGAGGAATGGCAGAAGGGAAACAGAAGAGAAGCCAAGGCACACAGAAGGAGTGAAGATAACCCTGAAGATACCAAATCTATATCTAAACCACTACCTTCCATACCTGAACCTTTTGTTGCTGATCCCTCTATAAATATCCATGGTGAACCAATCATTCCAAAAGAGGAACCTATTGATTGGGACAACATCACATTGCCTACCTTTTTAACCACTCTACCACTACCAAAGAAACAGAAAAGAAAATCTAAATCTACACCTCCCCTAACCTCTAAGAAATTCACTCAAAAACAAAAACCTAACCCTAAGCCACCCATTTCTAAAGATGATTATGTTCACATCTGTGACATAAAAGAAGCTTCAGACATTAATCTCTATCTGGATGAGCTGGAGGAAGTAAGGGGAATAGCTGCCTACAGACAGCTACCAGAGAGATTGGTGTTCAGATATAAGGGAGCTGGGGAAAGAACATGGCCTCTCTACAGGATTCTAAATGAAGGCTACTCTACTTTGATCAGAGTCTTTTCAGCCATCAAAAAGGATTCTGGCTTTACCAGAACAGCCAAGACTGAAATTCTCAACAAGATTGCCAACATAAGGAAGACTTGGAGGGAACCAAATGCTTTGCCCAGAACCTTACTCATACAAGAAAGGGGAACTAAAATTCACAAATCACCTCATTGGTTGATGGAATTTAGAGATGACAAAGGAGTCAGAAGATTTTTCAGACTTGAAGACCAACTCAAGATTGCCAGCAATGAAACTCTCAAGGAAATGCAATCTAAGTTGGATATCAGTGATGAAGATGAAGCTGAATTCTTCAGACAACTCCAACTCCAAATTGAGGAAAATGACAAAGGGCTAGGAAAGAAAACCAGGGAACAAAGAAGAAAATGATGATTTGCTCAGGCTAGAGGAGCACCCTTGGAAATACTGTAAATCTTCAATTACCTCCTAGTACATACACTTTTGCAGCACTTTTTATATTTCTACTTAGTTTCAATTCAAATATTTGTTAAGTGTTTTGTTATCATCAAGTTAACCCTGAATTTATGCCTACAGTTCTTATAGACATAAATAGGGGGAGATTGTTAGGAATATATGTGCATTAGTTTGATGATATGTTTAACAAAACACTTAAGTAGAAATTTAGTGTCAGTAGCCTCAACGGATAAGACCACTTTGGCTATCCGTTGATGGTGTAGCTTTACTTAGAAATAAGTCTAGTATTGTAGCATATTTCAGTCTCTGTATTTAAAATGTAATTCTTAGAAGTTGAGAGAAACTATGAGTCATGTTGACTACTAGATGATATGCAGATAGGAAGGCCAATTGTAAATATTTCATGCCTTGTAATTTTGTATAAATGAAGTGGTATCAACGGATGACTTAAAGACCTTCAACGGATGAGAAGCTAAGCTTCAACGGATGTCTCTAAAGCTTCAACGGATAACATCCTTCAACGGATGAGAGCATCAACGGATAAATGCATCAACGGATGAAAGCTTCAACGGATAACATCCTTCAACGAATGAAGTCATCAACGGATGAAAGCTTCAACGGATGTTCTGCTAATTAGCCGTTGATAAGTGGTAGTTGTACCTACAGACAGAGGCACATGGGTTGACAGAGAAAACTGAGATGTGGTAGCCGAATTTCAGGATCAACAGAAAAAGCAGCCGTTCTTCTTTAGTACAAAGATGCAATAGTCAACAAAGTACTGGAGTGAACAGGAAAAGAAGCAAGTGAAGAACTTATTTTACTATTGTAATTTTATATTGTTTTTCACTTGTACACTTGGTAATATATAAACCAAGAAGAAGCTAGTAATTAGATAGAGATTTTCCAGAGCTGTTAAGAAATATCTTGAGAGAAAATTCATCTAGTTTGTACTAGGATGCAGCTGTGATCAACATTGTTGAACACAGATTTTCTAATATACCATCTCTGGTGGAACAACAAATCCACCAGAAAAGTTTTTAAAGTTTGTTGTGTTCTTTACATTTTGTGTTTGAATATATATCTGTCTGCATTAGCTCAAAGCAATTCATACACTTGTTCATCTAGAACACACTGCTTTAATAAACTTCTCAAAACTTGAAAAAGTTTTGAGATTTACATTCAACCCCCCCTTCTGTAAATCTCATTGTTAGTCCTCTAGGAATAACAGTGCCGGTTTGTCGAAATATTAACTTGTGATCGGCTCGTGAATTAGGCGGCTTATACGAGTTACACGAATACGAATTATTAGGTTCAAGATAAATTAGCGAATCAACAAGGCGGTGGCGGTTTGTTCTGTGTGTCTTGTCCTCCTATCCACTGAGTTCTTTTTTATTTTTTATTATGAATGTTGTGTGGTGACTTAGTGACTTAGAGAAGCGTTATTATATTTATGTTAGTGTTTTTTCTTTGTACACGTACAACTACAAGTCTAAAGACTACAAACCTTTTTTTATATTTTTTACTCGAATGTTTAAAACTAGTAAACAAAAATGTTACGATTGATTTCGGCCACTAAAAGAAAATTGTGATATTTTTTATTCCGAATTTGTAAAACTAGAATGTGTTAAAATAAAATAAGAAAAGAGGACGATACTTCCATAAATTTTATTAATTAAAAAAATATTACAATTGATTTGAGAGGACTCCTCTCTAAAAAAATGGACAAACCGTGTTTACATTTTAAATACAATATAAAACAGAACAAATTCTAAAAATACATGGAAAAAAATTCTATAAGCTATTGAAATTCTTCTTGTTCTTATTGATTGTTCGCTGACGTGCCCGATTTCGATGAAGTGTCAATCGTCATCCAAGTGTCCTCTTCTCCGTCAGAGTCATCTTTTTTCTTTTCTTGTTGTCTCTTTGCCGCTTGATCCAATCCTTTTTGCAAACACATATCTTGACCACATATGGTGCAAGACTTGATCTCTTCTCGTCCAACACTCTTCCACCAGCACTAAAAGCGGACTCTGAAGCAATTGTAGAGGCGGAAACTACTAAAATGTTCCTTACAAATTTAGCTAATGCCGTAAATTGGTTCTCATGATTCTTCCAACATGTTAGTATTGAAAAATCTTCATCCAACTCATAGTTATATGAAAAAAAACTCTCTAGTCATGCTAAATGAAGTTGTAAGTGTAGATGATGCAGTGGAAAATTTACACTTTTATTTTTTAGTTGGGATACCAAGCATTGTACTAGAAAACCTACTAGAATTACTAGTCTTAGGTGGTATAATATTTTGAGTTCTAGGAGTATATAGATCTATAAGACGATGTAATAAGTCTAAACAATTTTGCACATAAAGCACGTGATTATATGAAACTCCTAACACCGAGTAATAATATTCTAACATATTTTATAAACCTTCTTTTCTAACACCGGGATCAATAAGACATGCAACACCATAAATAAAAGGAAATTCGGTAAAATATTCTATCCACTTAGTTTTCATATCAATAATAATTGCGCCAAAAAAAGATATGCTTTTAAAGTAGTAATAATATTAACACACTCAATAATAACAAGATGTACATTTGGATCGTAAACGTAAGAAAATATCTTAGTACCACGTGCTTAACAATCAAACAAATCACGTACCCTAATTGCCAAGTCCCATTCATTTTCGGTAATAATTATATCCTCCACTTGATTTATTGGATCGAAATTATATAACCCGGTGATAACTACCTTATATTTAATTGCCTCACATAGTAATTTATAAGTCGAACTCCATCTTGTAGGACAATCAATACCCCATTTTTTTGGTATAATCCGTTTTCTATATAAATTTTTTATATTGTCTTTTTAATGGGTGTGCTATACGTAAATACTTAATTATTTTTCTAATGGGTGCTAAAAATTCAGTTATTTGTGAAATACCCTTTTGAGCTGATAAGTTAATTATGTGTGCACAACATCTAACATGCAAGAAAACATCATCTAAAGTAGTAGGAATATCTTGTGCAATATAGTAAATAGCTTTATCATTTGCCGAAGTATTATCTAAAGAAATACTAAACACCTTGTGTTGCAAATTAAATTTGTTCATAGTTTCGACTATTCTCGTCTTTATATTATAACCCGTGTGTGAGTCATCCATAACATCAAATGCAATTATTCATTTTTGTAAAAAAATAATAAGAATTAATCCAACGATTGGTAACACAAATAAATGGCTCACCGCAACTCGAACTCCAACAGTCACTAGTTAAAGAAACCGTCATCATAATCATGAAAAAATTCAATTAATTGTGAACGTTGACTATAATATTATTTTTGTGTGTGACGTTTAAGCATATTCCTAGGTATTCTTTTAAATGCCGGGCTTTTTGATTTTTTCATCATGTGCTCTAAATTCGTACTCTCACCGTGAAAGAAAGGTAACTCGTCTAGTGTAACATAAGTAGCAAAAGATTCGATCATTTTATCTCTACTATAGTGAAAAGGCATACCTCCACCGGGAGACGATGTCACGAAACCACCAATTTATGTTTGTTGCGGTGATTCTCCACATGCCTATCCACTTTCTTGGCTTTGTTTCGAAATTCCGTGATGCATTTTCAAGTGTCGATCAAGTGTACCTGTACCGGCCCCTTTAGAGTGAAGAAAAGGGGATTGATTTCAGCCACTTTGAATACAAAGCAAACAAAAATATTTAAATTTGTTGGGATCTTCCAGTATTGCGTGGCTCGAAAAATAATTCCAAACATGCGAGGAATGTCTCGAAGAAGTACAAGAGCTCCCTGCAAATTTTTAATATAAAAAGATTAAAAAAGTATTTGAATTTTCTGTATTCAAAATATGAAAATTAAAAAAAATTCTGAAAATCACAAACAACCTTCGAACATAAAAATCGAACATAAAATGTTCGAACATAAAATTTTCAAACATAAAATTTTACGTAAACATATTCGAACATAATCAATTCATTTGTTTCAAAATCACAAGATAATATTAATTTTTAAAAATTACTTTCGTCTGTTTAAAAAAATCACAAAATATAGAAAATTTTAAAAACCACAAAATTAATCATACAAGAACATCGAAGATCAAAAAAAATCATACTGAAAATTTTGAAAACACGCAAAATTTATTTTAAGAAAACAAAAATACAAAATATAAAACCACGAACATAAACTATAAAAACACGAACATAAAATATAAAAACACGAAGACTGGAGAATTTTACCAGGTTCCAGTCGAGGGGGTCGCATTGAATGTGCTTGACTCGAGCCTTGAGAGGATTGTGTGCCCCTTCCTTCTTCCATATGTTCGAAATGGCTTGCCTGAAAAACTTGTAAGGTTGCCGGAATTTTTTACAGTCTCGCTGGAAAATAAGTAACCACGCCTGAATTTTGAAGATTGCATGAATTGTGATTCTGACTTGTGAGTTGTAACTTTATGAGTTGTGAGTGTGTGACTGTGACTGTGAGTGAAGGGAGCAGAGCAGATTAAAAGTGTACAAAGAAAGAGACCGAGAGATAAGAGAGATTAAGAGTGAGGTGTGGAGTGAAGAGAGATTAAGAGTAAATATTTATAGGCAAAAAGCAGTCGAACATTGGAGTAGATTATTGGAGCAGGTGACCGTTGCTGGAGCAGGGAAACATGTGACCATTGCTGGAGCTTGGAGGAGGGAGAAAGAAACGTTGGCACGTTGCAGGTATTCGCGGGCCGTGCCGAATAATTCGTCATGTGTCGTGCCAAGCCGACTAATGCAAAAGCAATGATTCGTAGACGGTTCAGGCGGGCCGGTTTCGGTTTCAGAATTTCCAGTTCGTATTCGGTTCGTTTTCCTACATAGTTTGACTCGAATAATGAACCGGTACGTGACAATCTGAGTTAGGCGATTTTTTGGCGAGCCGAATTCCGATTGTGCCGAGCCAAACCGTTCGTTTGGCCAGTTCTAGCTGGGGCTGAATTTGTAAATTAGGATTGATTACAAATAATATGGGTAATCTTTGTCGATGCACAAGATAGAGTCACTGGTTTATGCAAATGATTGAAATAACCTTTAAGAAATGGATTTGGAAACTGCATTCTCCATTGATTCTAAAAACATACAAAAATATTTCAAATGAATGACTCTCCAAGAGCTGTGAACTAACGACTCTATTAAGAAGTAGAATTAGCCACGTTTACACAAATTTTCAAGTGGATGGGACCGGATGAGTGGTCTCAGTTGGAGATGGGATTGCACATGTTTATGAATTGAACGAGATTCAAGCTAGTGAAATGGTTGAATTTGCCAGCGGCGTCAAAGGAGAAGAATAAAAAATGTCGGGATAATTGTCTTTGTTTGACAAAAATATCCATTTTACAAACAAATTTAAACTACAAGCACACTCAATATGAGAGTTTTTAAAATTATAATATCCCAGGTAGCCTGAGACATGAACTACGCATACACATATTGCACTATTTAGTAAAAAAAAGAACAAATTTATTCTTTATAAAAACAAACAACTTTATTCTTAAATGAAGAAGGGTCATGTTCCCTGACAATTATATGTCAAAGAATGTTTATTCAACACATCACTCCCTGGCCCTTGATAAACCGGTCAGGATTTCTTTAATAAAGTTACTCGGCCCGCGCATAATATCCGCGGAAAGGATAGCTTCCACACATAATATGCGAAAGGCGTCGACCGTTTCGCTGATATTATGCGCGAAAAGAGATGATCTTTTAGTTTTAAAACCGTAGACAATCCCACTTTACTTTTTATGTTACTTGTATCAAATTAGAGAGCTAAATTGGAGAATTTCTTGCAATCTTTCATCATTGTTCACTATTTCCATTGGGTAAGCTAAAATTCTTACTTAATTGTTGTTTTTATTATGTATAAGATGTTTGCTAGATTTGAAGGTAGAAATGCTTTGAAAAAAAGTGATAAAGATATTAATAATATAATAAATAATGATGTTGATAATAGTAGTGGTAGTTGCTTGCGTAATGATAATGTAGATTATGTGAATCTTGTTGATGATTGTGATGATGATGTTTTTGTTAGTGAAGATGTTTGAAAATGAAATTTGACATGATAATAGTGATTTTATGAATGATAGTAGTGAGAAATGGGATACGAGTGTTCTTGAAGAAGAAATATAGTAATTCCTTTCTTGAGTTAAAGTTTCCCTAATTTAGTAGTCGTGAAGAATGTAATTAGGGCTTACACTTTGAAAAATGGCTTTGCAATTAAGATTCAAATTAGACAAATCAATATTTGCCCCTACATATGTTTATAATTTAGCGGGGGGAAATCGTGATAAAAAATTCATCGAGGATGATAAAATTTTGATCGGAAGTGTTGGTAATATAAAGAATAAAAGACGTAGAGATAAACTTCCTAGAAGTTAATGTTAACTTAGAATTTATGTGATTAATAGGAAAAATACAAGCCACTGGATAACGTCCTTGGAGTTAAAACACAATCACGATATTGTGTCACCATCTAAGGTGGAGCGACATGTAACCGCGCCCAAAGGAATTTAATCAAGAGCTTATATATTTCGGGTATCCAACTTGGACAACAAATGAATATATTTGGAAAACTGCACTGAGGAACGGAGCAAGTAGGTTTTTATGCCCAACATTTTTTGAGAAATGTGGTGCGTGATTTTAGGAAGGACAATTTGGGTGTGAATGATGCTCAATCGGAATTGTATTTGTTACATCGGTTAGAAGAGGAAAGTGGAGGAATTTTTTTTATTAGGACTCTAATTGATGAAGAAGGAAGATTGAAGTGTCTTCTATGAGTTGATCATCGGTCGTTGTTGGCCTACAAAAATTTTCATGACGTGGTTGCGTTCGATACAATATATCGAACAAATAGGTATGTTATGCCGTTTGTGCCTTTCACCGGGGTGAACCATCACTACCAATCAGTTCACTTTGGATTTACAATAATACGTGATGAATTAAGACTATATTTGAGTGGGTTTTGGGTACTTGGTTAGAGGGCGTTGAAGGGAAAGAACCATTGGCTATTATCACCGATCAAGATCAAGTCATGATAGGGAAATTCAATCTCAACTACCGAACACCACACATTTGTTGTGTTCGTGGCACATCAGTAATAAATTTTCGGAGAAGCTTTCAACCTACTTTGCAAAGGATGAATTTAAAGATGATTTCAACAATTGCATATATCACTCTTTGACCAAATAAGTTTTTGAGGATAAGTGGAAAGCATTGGTCTTGAAATACAAGTTGGAAGATAATACACGATTGCAAGGGTTGTATATTTTTAAAATTTTCTCTGCGGGTCAAAAGAAAACATTAAGAAGCGAAAGAATGAATAACTTTTTTGATGCTTATGTAGGGTCTTGGGGTTGAAAGAATTTGTTGAGGGTGCACAAAAAGTTTTGGAAAGACAATTCATGCGTGAGAAAGAAGAGGATTATAATAAAATTTATAAAATTTGTTGCGTGCAAATGAAGACCTCTTTGAAGCACCATGTCGTTTCATTTATACCAAAGAGATTTTTATAAGATTTCAAGACCAATTGGTTGAGGCCGCAAAATACTTTGTGGAGAAGGATATAGATCACTCATTGAAAGATGTAGATGATACGTATTACAAATGTTATAGATCATTGATATTTGAGTCTAAAAGAACCATTTACCTTGTTACCTTCAACAAGTTGTCATTAAGGGGTTCTTGCATATATAAAATATTTGAGCATTCGGGCATGCCGTGTCGCCACATTATTGTCATGTTGACAAAGAGGCGTGTGGCCGAATTAACAGAATATTTTGTGAAACAGAGGTGGAATAGGGACTCCAATAGAGTTGATGGTGTGTTTTTATATCACATGGCCGAAAATGATGCCCAATCCCATGATTTGACTTCAGCGGAAAGTTTTAACCACAAGATTTTTCTCACTATGAGGTTTAGTCATAGTTGCATGGCATCGAAGGAACGTTATGAGTATGCCGTTGGGGTTATTTATCGAGAGACCGGAATTATTAAAAAAAATCCCGTTGATAGGATGGAACATGTTGGAAGTGAATTTGATACCAAAATAACTCAAGAAAAGGAAGAGAAGTTGCATGAAACTATTCTTGACCTCGTTGTTTCGAAAATCAAAGGGCGAAAAAAGAGTACCAAATTAAAATTTTCGTTGAGGAACTTGAAAGGAAAAGAAGAAAATGCAGATATTGCAACATTGAGGGACATGATGCTAGAAAATGTTTAGTGAAAATGAAAGAATTAAAAAAAAGTCAAAGTGTCCAATTATAATTCAAATTTTATATAGCATTCCCTTATATATTCCTTTTGTTATGTTTTACCCTTATGTTTGTATTAGTAGGTCTACCTCATTTTACTAACATGAACTTCATGTTATGTATAAGTGAAATGGCCAATACTTTGGATGACAATTCGGTGTCTCACGTTAGCAACTCATTCTCGGACTCCGAATTGGAGGATTGTATGTCACCAATCTTTAGCGAGTTGGATGTAGTCACTCGTGAATGGACCGACGAAATAACACTGTTTTATAAAGTACCTTTCCAAGTGAAGGTAGAAGACTCGAAGTTGTACCCTCCCGACGAAGAGGCCTACCGTTCAAGGGTTTGGGTCGAAGCATGCCATTGGTTAACCCTCCATTACAAGTTTGAAAGAGTGCGGGGCAATATGTCGCATTACTTTCTCTCCATTTTTAACTTGGGTAGGGAGCCCCTTGATGGCTCATGAAGACTATCTGAATGAGATGACAGTGAAATTGTGGAATGTGATAGGATCGCGGACATACGTAAGTTAAATTCTCGGGAAGGTGCCACCCAGGACAAAGTACGTATTGAACACGTCAAGGGTTGGGTGTCCCACCTACGTGGTGACGATACCACCGCATGGGATTAGAGGCATGCACCACGGAGAAAATTCACTCTTTACGACATGTCGATTACCATTCCCATCACCATATGAAATGATCATGAAATATATGCCGAAGTCACTACCGGTGTCGGTGACATGTATTTTGAGAGCTGACGCCCCTCCCAGAACCTCCACACACCGACTATGAGGTGACTTCTCTAATTTAATTAGTTAGGTTTGCTCTTACGATAATTCCTTTTATTTAAGTATTTTGTTGTATTTTGATGTAGTGTTGTTTAACTAGACAAGTTATGCAATACTTTGGATTTGAATCCCGATAGTTATGTAATTTCTAATATATCATTGATCCACTACTTGAAACCGAATCATTTTGGAACATAACTTCATATATGTGATTTAGAGTGGAATGCACATTTGTAGTTTCATGATTAGGTTGTTCATGCATGGCAATTTACATGCAAAGTTGGTAAAATGGCCAAAACTAGTCACTCTATTGAAATGGCTACTTTGTATAAGTCTTGGTAAGCCATCTTATAATCATTATTTAGGTCAGAATGTAGTCTAGGTAGTTGGACTACAATCATACAACACAAATTTGAATGAAAAAAGGGGCCATTATGCAAAATCAAACAAAATCACAAACACAACAAATGAGGGAGTTTATAACAGTTGAACAACAACTACAACCATTATTACACACACAATAATTTAAATTGAAGAATACACAATAATCCTAGAATACAAATTGAAGGCCCAAAACGAATCAAGAACATACCTTCTTCTACAATCGTAGCTGAAATCGGCGAGGAATAGAAACAATAACAAAAATCGCAAGGAATCGCCAACAATTCGCCTCCAATTCGAGTTCTCTGTTTGATTAATAGTTGTAACTGTTATACGGGTTAGAAATCGGTTTTAACCGACTGTTTAGGATTTTCGCGCGGTGGCATTTTAAAGGCTTTTTGATAATTACTCGTTATGTAGATTTTTAGCGCGAAAAGTATAACACTAAAATCTCTTTCCGCTTATTATATGCAGAAAGAGATAAACTTTTCTTATCCAATGGTTAGAAAGAAAAAAACAATATGTTATATAATCGTTTTCAGACACGATTTTTAGGGAAAAAGACCGAATAAATACGTCTACCTTCCCTCAAAGTAACTTGAGAATGTCGGTTAATAAATAACTCGCGCCCCTATAAATAACATACCAATGTACTTATAAAATTCATATTAATGCACCTCAACTCCTTTCATCCAGACAAAGTACAATTCCACAGAGAAACACAAAACAAGAAAGCAAAGTAAGCAGAAACAATGGGAGCCTGTGCGACCAAACCAAAAGCTAATGCAACGGATGCTCCGGCAACAGCTTTACTGGAGAAAGATGAGGTTGACAAGAAGGAGCTTACTGTTTCTGGCCCTGTTATCGAGACAAAGGAGGTTGCTGTTGATGCTGACAAGTCCAGGTCTCTCAGTAATCTTTTCAAACAGGTCATTTTATTTTCAACCTCCCAACTTCACATTTTATTTTTATGGGTTTTTTTAAAATTCTTTACAGAGTGAGAACTTAAGGTTTTAAATCATTCATAGAACTGAAATTTTAATCCGGACCAAAAAAATATTGTCTCTGCTAGCAAAAAATATAGTTAAAATTTTAATTCCAACTATAGTTAAAGTTTTATTAATTAACTCGAGATTGGTGAATGTTATGATTTGTCGAAGTTTAAATACATTGTCTCCGTTATGTTAGGACCTGGGGAAAAAATATTAATATGCCATAAGGTATTATTTATCAACAAGATTCTATTGTAGTGTTCAAAGTTTTGCAAGATAATTAGATATGTGGCATTGGCTAGATTTGTTTCTGGTGTTATCATCTTTATCTTTTATGGCCAATCATGAAAATTTCAATCATGTGTCTCGGAATTCTTAACCTCGGAGCCCGGAGGGAGGGGAATCTGATACCCTAAACCTTGCAGAAATCGTCTATTTAGCCTTGTAAAATGTAGGCAGTACTTTGAGTTAGAAAATGCCTTCCCTTTAAAAATTTGTAATTTTTTTTTTAAGTCCAGCTAATTTTAGAAAATCACTAGCTCGGTAGCTCCTCTTTCAAAAGTTACTAATGAATTTTTTTGACATAAATATGTTTTATGTAGTTTTTGATGCACTGTGAGATTTGATCAGTTTCGTTTATAAATTTCTGGATTCTAGTAGAGTGTGCTGTACAAATGTGGGGAAGTAGTGATTAGGAAAATTGTGGTCATTGGGGCAAAACTAATTGAAACTTGGCTGAAGTTACAAGTGACCTGTGACCCCATATCAATAACAAATCACTATAATTTGTGTGTGTATAATTATATCCACCATTCTTATAGCTTTACTACAATATTTTATGAAAGCAGTTATGGTGGGAACGATATGTTCCTCAGACAACTGAACACACACCAATTAGGAAGTAAAGTATATATGCTTTTTCTTTTTTTTATTCACATGTAGCTCAAGTGAGTTGGATTTGCTTTGTGTTTTATCAAGGCATACTTTTATTTGATATGAAAACAATTATATCTATGTGTACAAGATGCCTTACGTTAAATTATGATGAAATAGGGTTTGGCAATTGTTTACCAATTAATGTTAATGTTAGTTTGGTATATATTATGTATCGATATCTTTTCACGTATTCTGGTATCTACAAACTAAGCGAGTATTTGAAAACGTCATAATTTGAAAGAGTCGATTGAGTGAGACACGAGCCCTTTAATCCCGCATTACTGAGAAAGACCGCACTCAAGTCCTAATGCTTTGCTGTAATGTTTAAGAACTATAAAACAAATTGACCTCACTGATTATACCAGTGACTATGGCTCCTAGTTTATTCAAATTTAGTTAATTTTGATCATTTTAAAAAAATGTATCTATCTTAATGCAAGTTGCTCTGTTTCATTTTGTCCAGTGTTCTGTTGGCATCTCAGATCCATCCTGAATATTTATATTCATTTGTTCATATTTTTTCCTTATATTTTTGTCTTTTACTTGATTTATGATTATATGTTTAGATGATAATCTTCTATTTTAAATTTAAACCTACTATCTCGACCAATTGGAGTTATATGATAAAGAAATGAGAAGAAAGCGTTGTATGTTTGTTTATCAAAGACTTGCCACTAGTTTACTCTTCATTTTCTTGTTTCCCAGCCCTTTTCGTCTGATAAGCTGTTTCTAGCATTCTATCATCTTTTTTATAAATGTGATAGCTTGTGCTAATCTAGGATTCCTTTAATTTGTTTAGTACATCATTTTAGTCATATAAACACTTCGAAATCTGTCCAGTGTATTCTCAATCTTTATAGAATACTTGTCTTGTGCTAGTAGAATACTACAGGCAAAATAAATTATGTTCTAGAATATGTTTATATCTCGCCCTGCCACTAAAAAATTCATAACCCATAATCATTTATGTTTTCACTTATCTCTGATGCCTCCTTGTTCTACGTAAAATAGCTCTAAGAAGATGGCTTAATTTTAACATTATATAAGAAAGGATCTACTGAAAGACATTGTATAGATTATGTTATTTTTAAACATTTTACTATTAATTTCGTGTCAATCAAGTGGGATAGGATGGGCGAGGGGGTTGTCCAATGTATACCAATTTTTATTTGATATATAATTTAGTTTATGCTGTTTTCTTTTGTATGACATTTCATTTAGTATTTGTTGTCAAGCAAGAAACAATTCATTCATGTAACGAAGCATGTGAACACAGAATTAATTATAGTTTAAAGAGGAGGATTAAGAAAACAAATAATACACAATTACAGAACTAATTATAGTTCAAGGAGAAGGATTTGAGAAAACAAATAGAGACTAGATTAAGATTTGATCTCTGTGTCTTTTCCCTATCCGTGCTTGGGAACCAGGATAAAACTGCGAGCTTGTATGTATAAATCAGCTATCAAATTCCTAAGAATCTATTTATAAAGAGAGACACGAAGAGACTTGTATTATCTTAATGATGTGGTACAAAGTATTAATAAGAAAAGAAAACAAGGAATAGGTATGGACAATGGACAACTCTCGATGTGATACAAAACTTAATTACCACTTTAAAGAGTCGTAATTTGGAACTTCAATTCTCATTAACTATTTATTCATTTTGAGCGTCAATATGCATTGGAATCTTCTCGCAGAGGAGAATGCAATCCCACCAATGTACAACACTAACATGTAGTGTATCAACTCAAAATGATTAATAACTTGGTCTAAATTACTAAGTTTTTCCAACAGTTATTATGTTCTTTTAGTCTTATAACTATTTTTTGGGTCCATTCTGCTTCATTATTAGAGTGAACAAGTGAAAGGCTTAGCTGAAAATTACATGACTCAGACAGAGATGGTGAAAGTGGATGCATGTGAAGCTGAAGAAAACAACACCAACATCTCTGAAACCAAGACAACTGAAGTTGTAAAATCTGTAATCCTAGGGGAAACTTCAGCACCAACTGTTATAAATGCTACTGTTGAAGCAGAAAAAGCAATTGAAATCAAAGCAGCTACTGATAAATTTGAAATTTCAGTAGAAAAAACAGCATTACCAATTGCTGATGCTCCTGCTATGGTGAAAGCAGAAGAATCACTTAAAGTTGAACCTGCTAATGAAGTGACTGAAACTTTGGGAGGGAAGACATCAAAATCTATTGCTTATTCCCCTGTCGAGGATGAAGCAGACAAAGATATTGAAGTATCACCAGCTATCGAGATAAAAGAAACAGTGGCAGTTGAGGATAAAAAGATTGAAGAACATGACCAAGCTATAGAAACCTCAGGATCAGAATCAGTTGTAGTCGAGTCTGCTAGCAGTAAAGCTGAGGTTGTGGAAGAAAAAACATCTTATCCTATTGTGTATGGACACGTTGAAGCAGACACAAAGATCGAGGAAGCTGCTAATGAGATCCAAATAGCAGAGGTAGTTGAGGAGGGAAATGTTGGCAAAGTTGTAGAAACTCAAAAACCTGAATCGCCCAAGAAGATTGCAGAAGAGAGTCAGAAGACTACAGAACTTGAAAAACGAGCAATAGTAGCTGATGAGAAGATCCAAGAATCTAAAATCGAAGAAGGAAAAACACACACTGAAAACCAAAAGGCTCTTGAGGAGAAGACTACAGAAACTGAAACATGCACTGAGACTCTCAAACCATGACAGATAAAGCCTTGAAGACGATGTCAAATTTGGTATTGTTTTTGAAATACGATAATGTACTTTGCCAAAGTTGCTTACGAGTGTCAGTTGAAGTGATTGCAGGGTGCTGCGGCTGCTGCCTTTATGATAATTTTTGCTCTTCATTGGTTGCTGTCATTTGTTATCGCTTTCGAGTTCTAAGGAAGCTGGTAGGTTCCTAGGTGGTTTGATCATTTGGACATATAGTTTCTGTTCTCGTAGCGGAGGGATGCGATTATTACTTGTTTTGCATCTTATGTATTTTTTTGAATCTTGACTATTATACTCCATTGTCAATATATGAATGAAAACTAAATGAAGTCTTTGTCTATTTGTTTGCTTGCTTAGTGAATTTTGCGGTATTACGTTATGCAAGCCTATGAGAATACTCATCTGACAGTCATTCCGAATTTCATATTTCTATCTATTTCAATTTCTTCAAAATTTGATTGCATTAAAATTCTCAACAAGTCATTATGGATTTTCTTCCACTTCCATTTCATATTTTGCCATGCTGCTGCCTTACAAGTAACAAGTTTTCTTCTAATGTTTTTGCAGGTGTACCTTGTATTATATTGGCACCCTCTTTTTGTCATGAACAAAAATTGAACATTATAATTGATATAATTCGATGATGACCACTCGAACCACTTCAGCATGTGAGCTATACTATTTGATGCATATCCACACTGTTTTGCAATGGCTTGTTAACAAACGGTGCTGCATCACATATTCAACTAAGAAACAAAATCAGGCACACTAAATAGTTAAACATGATGAACTCAATTCGAAAAGTAGGGACTTTTGAAGATAAAAATCCAAGTCAATAATCACCTAAACATACAATTAAACGATTTTGAACTCCAAGTTCTAGCAGACGCAGATATAATTCTGAAACTGAAATATAATGCCCAGGCTGGAGAAGCGGAGAACTGAACACCAAGCGATTCCCTGTCTTCTCCCCACTCAGTCACTCACTGCTTTCTCTTTTGTCTCTGCTTCGCACTTTCAACCAACATTCTCCTCCTGTCATCACATCAAACAACAATTAACCTCCCACATACTACAATTTCAATACTATATTCATACTCTATTTATAAATCTACAACCAGTATATGCTAAACTATAAGACTAAAATGGATATTTCTCAAGCATTCTGATAACGCCATACAAACAGTAATCACTACTGCATATCAATGTAATCAACATATACAAAATACACAAGATGACAATGGAACAACATACACAAAACAACAAACTACCTCTGAGCGAGATTTTTAATACAGTAGAAGACAGCTATGGTTTTGTATTTAAAATCAGGGGTGAGTATAGCAATTTGCGGGAAGAATTTAAGAGATGAACCTTTGGAAAATGTAGAGTACTAATTTTAACCTTGAAACAGCTAGACCCCTAAAAACTAACTGCAATTAGGAGAATAGTTTTACTGGAGCTGATCTAACTGAACTTTAATCTAAAGAAGCAAACGTTTCAGTTGTAGATAATGATAGCCCATAATAAGTCAGGCTCAATTGAAGAGGCCCAGGGCCCAAACATAAGACCCCAGGACACGTGGCGGCATCACCACCGTCCAGGTTCCCGGGATCCAGAACGTTCCTACGGTCCAGATCTGATAGTACTCTGACGGATTCAGCGTTGACCTTGGGGAGCCCAGGACACGTGGCAACATCACCACCTTCCAGGCACCCGGAATCCAGGACGTTCTTACGGTCCAGATCTGATAGTACTCTGACGCATCCCAGGCGTCCAGATGCCCTACAGTCCAAAAGGCCAACCTACGGTCCAGATGAAAAGGGACAAACCCCTAAACCCTAGTAGGAGGCCTATAAAAGGTAGAACAGAAGGAAGGTTACAGGTTACAAGCATATATACTCTCTCCCTCTCTCACATATACTTACATGCACACACGTACTCCTCACAAACATATCTGCATAATCCCAACTTTGCCCTTCTTCTCCTCAAAACCCTTTCTCATCCTCACACCGGAGGTGCCGCGGGGACGCCACCCCCCTCCGGTTCTGTTTTGTAGGTTCCCACCCTACAGTTACACCGCACACGACCATCGTCACAGCCTAAAAGGAGTTTGAGTTCGGGCCCTACAAGGAGAAGGTCCCGGGGTGATCTGGGATTATCATTGGCGCTAGAAGGAGGGGCCGAACCTCCGAGAAACGTGAAACACCATCTCCCAGTAAGAACGCTAATACCCATCTCTCAGACCCGTTTCTACAAGGTTTATTATTGTAAATTCATAACATTTCCAAGTAACCATGACTACGAGAAAAAGCAAAGCAGCAGTTTCCGCCTCTTTCCTACCGCCTCCTCCCCAACCCAGGGATGGAGACATGGAAGACCTGGACGAAGGGCTCCCCATAACCCGGACTCCCTCTCAAAATCTCCAACCAGGAGATCAGAGAATAGTCATTGAAAAAGCTACCCACAAACACACAGGGATCACCACAAACCCATGGGGAAGCATGACCCCGGAACAGATACAGGCGGCTATAGACTTGTGGAAGGAAAAGCAGAACGCCGAGCCGGAGACCCGCCCAGGGGATCAGCGAGAGCGGTCTAAAGAACAGTCCGGAGAATCTCGGGGATCCGTCTTCGACCGGATTGCAAAGAATTTAAAAAAACCACCAGAGGACGCCAGAGATGAAATAAGAAAAGCTGCCCTACGGGAGAGAATCCGGAAAGAAGAAGAGGTTAAAGCCCAAGAATCTATAGAAAGGAGGATCCGGGAGGAGGAGGCTAAGCTAAAGAGAAAGGCCCACCGGATTCATGTTTCCTCAGACTCAGAGCCGGAGAAGGAGTCCAAGCAAGAACAAATGGCCCGGGCCCTTCGAGACCTTAAAAGGAAAGTGGAGGGCGACATGGAAGTAGGGGCAGCAGCGACCCCGTTCACAAAGAGTCTGGAAGCCACCCCTAGAGAGTCAGGGCTGAAGCACTTCAATTTTGACTCTTTTGACGGGCTGGCTGACCCTGAAGAGCATCTGAACTATTTTGAGCAAATATCCAATATTTATGATTACAGCGACCTGACTAGATGCCGATTCTTCGCATCAACACTGAAGGGGGGCGCTCAGAAATGGTTCAGCCGCATACCATCCCGGAGTGTGGACTCCTGGAAAGACTTCCGCGAGATATTTTTGAAAAGATTCAGGGCCAACCGAATGAACGAGCTGCAGATGTGTCATCTAGAAACGATCCAACAAAGAAGCAAGGAACCCCTTCCGGAATTCATCAAAAGATTCCAGGAAGCAATCAACCAACTCTCCAACTTAGAAAAAAAGGAGGCAGTAAACATCTTTCGAAGAAACTTGCACCCGATATCTTGTGAAGGTTATATCAAAGACCTGATTCACAGGGAGCCCCAAAGCCTGGCGTCAGCATATGCGTTGGCATCAAAGTTCATAAAGGAAAATGATTTCCTCAAATCAATGAAGATGAACAGAAGAATACATGACGATGACGAGTCTCCGGAGCGACGCTCGTCATCCCGGAGAGACAAGAGATACAAGCTTGACATGCAAGCCAACTACATTCAGCAGTCCCGGGGAACCCCACCCCGGGAAACGTACCCCGAATCAAGAAAAAACGAAAGGAAACAAAAGGCCAAGAAGGAACCCAAGCCGGAACCAGAGTGGACACCCCTCAACAGGCCCCGGGCCGACGTTTTGCGCGAAATCAAGGGCAAACCGTTTTATTATCCGCCAAAACCCTTGCTAGCGCCGCCCGAAAACAGGGCCCGGGACAAGCATTGTGGCTATCACGAAGATCATGGCCATACTACTGAAAACTGTTTCTCCCTCAAGATGTTCGTAGAAGACCAAATCAATAAAGGAAACATGAACCAGTATCTTCAAAGGGGCTCGAATGACAAAGACAGAGCCCCGGGAAGAGGGAAAAATGTGGTGAATGTTGTTTTCGGCGGCACAGCCTCTCCACCGCGGAGCCCGGATCGGGAGAATGATGTGATGATGATCCAGACTCAGGAGGACGAACCGATTTGCTTCTCTTACTCTGATTATGAGGGCCTCGATCCGGATCACAACTTGGCATTAGTGGTGACCCTCGACGTCGCAAACAACGAGGTAAAAAGAATTCTAGTCGATAATGGTTCATCTGCTAATATCGTATTCGAGCACACGCTTAACAGGATGGAGCTCGGACACCTCAGAATGGATCCCTGCCTTGAAGACCCTTTGTACGGATTCGGGAACACCATGATTCCAATCCGGGGAATCATCTATCTTCCCATCATATTTGGAACCGCACCCCGACAGGTCTCCCATATGATGAAATTCTATGTGATAAGCGCAACCTCCTCATACAATATGATCCTTGGTAGGCCCACTATCACCAAGCTCAGGGCGATCCCCTCAACTATTCACTTAAAACTCAAGTTCCCCACCCCATGAGGCACTGGAGAACTGAAAGGAGATAGGGAAATGGCTGGTAAATGCTATGGTCAAGCACTCGTCATGGCAGAAACGGATCCGGAAAACCGGAAGAGAATAATGTCCCTGCCCAAGGGACAAAGCAGAAAGAAGCATCGAGAACACCTTAGTAAAAGGGCCCGTTTGGATGTGAACATGATCGAAGACTCCGGATACAGCGTAACCAACGCTGATGCCCGGATTCAAAAGTTTGTAGAGAGCAAGGAGAAGACGAAGGTAGAACCGGCCCAACAGACAATCGAGGTAGATTTGGAACCCGAGAACCCCACCCGAAAAATCAAAATCGGAAAAGGCTTGGAAACCACATTCCAAAAGGAGCTTATCGACCTACTAAAAGAACACGCTGACGTATTCGCCTGGTCCCCGGGAGACATGCCAGGGATCGATGAATCCGTGGCCATGCACAGTCTGGATGTAGATCCAAAGCAAAAGCCAATCAAACAAAAGCGAAGGAACTTCGCCCCGGAAAGGCAACAGACAATCGACCAAGAAGTCGAGAAGTTGTTAGAGGCAGACATAATCTGTGAAATTAAGTATCCGGACTGGTTAGCAAACGTTGTGCTGGTCAAAAAACCCAACGGCAAGTGGCGAATGTGCGTGGATTATACAAACCTCAATTCAGCATGTCTTAAAGACTCTTACCCCCTGCCCAATATCGACCAGCTGATAGACGCGACCTCGGGCCATGTCATGTTAAGTTTTATGGATGCCTTCTCGGGTTACAACCAGGTCAAGATGGATCCGGCAGACATTGCAAAAATGGCATTCATCACACACCGGGCCGTCTATGCTTTTGTTATGATGCCGTTTGGGTTAATCAACGCCGGAGCAACATACCAAAAAATGATGAATACCATCTTTAAAGAGCAACTGGGCAGGAACATGGAGTCTTACGTTGATGACATGATCGCCAAGTCGGTCACAATCTCAGAACACATCCAGGACCTTCGGGAGTGTTTCGAAAACTTGAGAAAGTACAACATGAAGCTAATCGAGTGGACCCCGGACTGTCAAACAACGTTCGAAGAAGTAAAGCGACATTTGATGAACCCGCCTATTTTATCAAAATCAAAGCCCGGGGAGCCCCTTTACCTATACATCGCAGCCGGGGAAAGAGCAGTATCCTCCGCACTCATCCGGGAGGAAAATGGGACACAGACCCCGGTATATTATGCGAGCCAAGTCCTGAAAGATGCCGAAACCCGGTACCCAAACTTGGAAAAATTCGCACTGGCCCTCGTACACTCGAGCAGAAAGCTAAGACAATACTTCCAAGGCAGGGAAATCAGAGTAATCACTAATCAACCACTTCGCAAAATCATCCACAAACCGGACGCCTCTGGGAGATTAGTCAATTGGGCAATTGAATTGAGCCAATTCAACATCAAATTCATCCCGAGGACAACCATAAAAGCCCAGGCGTTGGCCGAGTTTGTCATGGAATGTACTTTTCCAGAAACCCCCGAAACGCCTGAAACCAGTTCCAAAGGAAAAAAAGAGTCTAACAACCGGGATCTTTGGACGCTACATGTTGATGGCTCGGCCACAGCCGAAAGGTGCGGAGCCGGTCTGATCCTCTCCAGCCCGGATGGATTCGTAATTCAGCAGGCCATCACCTTCGCCTTCAAAGCAACAAACAACCAGGCTGAATATGAAGCCCTACTCTCCGGGCTTAGGCTAGCCAAATCCCTTGGAGTAAGGAGTTTAACAATCTACAGCGATTCTCAGATCGTGGTAAGACAAACCAATGGTGAATATGTCGCAAAAGATCCTAAATTGGCCCGATATCAGGAAATGGTTAGAGCAATCCTAGAAACCATCCTGGACTCGACCATCTTGCAGATAAACAGAGAGGAAAATGCGAAAGCAGACGAGCTGTCCAAGCTCGTCCAGAATACTTCAGATTTAAGCAGTTCGGTTTACTTCGAGGAACTCGGAGCCCCCAGCACCGATCGACAAGAAGTATTTTGTGTTAGCAACCCGGAGAATTGGATGACGCCCTACATAGCCTACCTCAAGGACGGTACCCTGCCGGAAGATCAGAACAAAGCCCGGTACCTCAGGTATAAGGCTGCACGCTTCTTTCTAGAAAATAATCAGTTATACCGGAGAACTTTCTCTGCACCAACTCTAAAGTGCGTTGATCCGGAGGAAGCGGATTACTGCCTCCGGGAGGTTCATGAAGGGATCTGCGGGGATCACCTAGCGGCTAAAGCTCTAGCCTACAAAGTCATCAGACAAGGCTATTACTGGCCAACAATCCACGCTGATTCAGTCGCCTATGTCAAAAAATGCAGTAAGTGCCAGAAGTTCAGCAACGTACCAAAACAGGGGTCAAGCCTCCCGAGATCCGTTCTCTCACCGATCCCATTCGCTGTCTGGGGAATTGACATCATGGGTCATTTCCCTCGAGCGAAAGGGGATCTCCGTTATGTCCTGGTAGCAATAGATTATATGACTAAGTGGGCGGAGGCCAAGGCTATGAGAACCATTAACCAACAAGACTGCATCAAGTTTGTGGACACGATTGTAATGAGGTTCGGGATCCCGATGGTCTTAATCTCGGACAATGGTCCGCAGTTCGTGGGTTCAGATTTTGAAACCTATCTAAAAGAACTCGGGATCAGACACAAAAAAGCATCTGTTGCCCATCCACAAGGGAATGGACAAGTTGAGGTCACAAACAGAATTATACTCCGAGGCCTGGAAAAGAGACTGGAAGACTCTAAAAAGAACTGGCCGGATGAACTCCCGAAGGTTTTATGGTCATACAGAACTACCCCCCGGACGGGAACCGGGGAGACTCCATTCAAGCTCGCCTACGGTACTGAAGCCCGGTTACCGATAGAGACCGGATCCCCTTCTCATAGAGTGACCAACTTTGACGAGGTCTCCAACATAGAAGGCCTCAGGACCAACCTCGAATTCCTGGACGAGGTAAGAGATCGGGCCGTAGTAAAAATGGAAAGCTACAAGGAAAAAACAAAGCTTTACTTTGCGAAGAAAGCCAGAATACGGAAATATGTGGCAGGAGATCTAGTACTCCGGGACACTGAAGCCTCGGACCCAACTAACCAGGGAAAACTACAGCCAAACTGGGAAGGCCCTTATATAGTCAAAGAAGTGATCCGTCCAGGAACTTACAAGCTAAGCTACCTCAGCGGAACCGAGGTCCCCAACACCTGGCATGGAACCCGCCTAAGGAAATTCTACCAACAAGGAAAAGGTGCACACCCTGGAAACACATCTACATCTATATTATGATATTTTGATGAAAGCACTGTCCTCATTCACCCCAGAATGTAATTTTTGCTCTTAATATGAATGAGAAACTCTACTTTAAGTGTTCCATAGTTTGAATCACTTTCATTGTGTCGCTTATTTATTTACCATCAAAAAAAAAAACAGCCTATGTGTACTTGGAAAATTTCTATCAAATGGAGGTTTACCCCTGCCCGGGGTCCTATAAAAACTCAACCCATGAGTACTTATACAATTTCTCAAAGTTAAATATTTTTACCCCAACCCGGGGTCTGTAAAAACACAGCCCATGTGTACTTTGAATTTTTTCATCAAATGGAGATTTACCCCTGCCCGGGGTCCTATAAAAACTCAACCCATGAGTACTTATAAAATTTCTCAAAGTCAAATATTTTTACCCCAACCCAGGGTCCGCAGAAACACAGCCCATGTGTACTCCAAAGAATTTCCTAACAAATCAATAAGGAAAGAAAGAAAAGCACAATCATGTTAAACTACCCCGGGGAACCACACCCCGGGGGGTAAACCGAAATCATTCAGATTACAGACAAGTTAACAAAGCCAAAAGGCTCAGTTCGAAATTGCTCAAACTAAAAATAAGGAAATAAAATTACATGCCAAGACATGGCAGAATCTTTAAGCTTCAGCGGCAGAGTCGGCGGGAGGCGAAGGAGGCTGCTCCGGATTGCCCTCTGGTAGGGGAGGCTGCTCAGCAAGTGGCGACCCGGAGAAGAAGGGAACATTGCTGGACGTCCCAACACCAGACTCCATTGCCTGGACAGCTTCCTTTTCCTGCTCCAATCGGGTCTCCTCTTCTATATACTTCTCCAGGAAGACGTCTATTGTACCTTGAGGCTCCTCGCCGAGATACTTCGAAGCAACATTCCAGCAGATCTGGATCTTCTCCAGCGCTTTGTCATTCAGCTCTTCGAAATACGCGGGAGTCCCCCGGAACCCTGCCAGAACCTCCTCGGGGGTGGGCCAGGCGGCAAGATCATCTTTCAACTTCTGATTTTCAGCCCTCATCTCCCGGACAGAAGCCTCAGCCCGGTCCTGCCTCTCCCGGATCTCATCTATAATCTTCTTATGAGCAGCAGCCTCCCTTGCACTGGCCTCCTTCAACTCCTTAATCTCCCGGGTTAGCCGCTCGGATTCAACTTGGTAAACTTCGGCAGCATCAGCCTTCGCCTGAAGGCTTCGGGTTATACAAACTAGTCCAGCAACCCGGGAGTTAGCCTGAAAACATTATAGATCGTGATTAGGCAACACAAATACAAGAGCAAAGAAGAAGGCAAATAAGAAAAAGGCTTACAGCAGTGATATCCTCCTGAAGCCCGACCAGGAAGTCGTCGAGGGGGTCCTTCCTGTATTTCTTCCTCTCCGCCGTGCTGGCATAATTCTCAAACAACTCCCTCCGGCGAGCCTCCGGGGTAAAACTAGCAAGCAGGGCCTTCAGAGTCTCCGGAGTGTCCGGAGCCAGATCAATAGCAGCCTTCTTTGAAACCGGGCCCTCAGAAACATCGCCACTTTTATCCCCGGAACTCGCAGGGGCACCCTTCCTCTTTCGAGGTACTGGAACTCTTATCACATCCCCCTGCTGCACGTCTTCGGACCGGGGCTCGTCGATCACGATTGTTGTCCTCCCCGGGTGAGACGGCGCCGCCTTCCGGGCCGCATCATCACCCTCTCCAACCTTCTTCTTCCCAACATCCACGCTAGTCATTCCCCCAATCCTTCGCAGCTTGGCCGACAGATCTTTAAGTTGGGCAGACATATTTGGGGGGTAGGGAATCAACTTCGGAATACCTGAAAAGGAAAACAACAAGAAATCAATCCCGGATACAAGCAATCAATAAAAGATACAGTATCAAAATAAAGCAAAGGCAATAGACTTACATCCGGCAGCATGCATGTTCTCATTGCTAGTAAAATAGTCCCGGGTCCACTGCGTCCCAAGTGCCCCACAGAAGGCATAAACCATCGCGAGAGCTGCTTGCCCGAGCCGCTGGACCGGAAACCTATCTGTTTTAATCTCAAGTTTATGGAGTGGCATGAACTCCAGATCCCCACCCCGGACAAAAATGAACTCCCGGTGTCATCCCTTAAGCGACGTCAACATACTAACCGGGAGCACCATCTTATCAGAAGGATACCCACAATCCTCTATCCTAAACATGAACTCGTAAATCGGCCGAGCGGTGGATCTCTTAATTTTAAAAATATGATGAAAAAGTTTGAAGGTGGGGAGGTAATTTTTGGCATGGCAGCAAGCTAAAAACCAGCTGATCCATTTCACCGAGTTCGGGGCTAGCTGAGTAAAAGGGATACCATAAACATCCCGGCATAGGAATTTGGTGAACTGATGTAATCCGAGGCGCATGCCCCGGAGATGCTCAAGTGGAATTCCAACCCATCCCCCCTCCGGTCGGTGGTATACCCTTTCATGCTCCTCAGGCCATCTCCACTGGTATGTGTCATCAAGGTTAAAGGCAAGCCTAAGGGCACCATCTACCTCGGCGTCTGTGTATTTCTCCTGAACCTCTCTATGAACTGCCCCACACTCATACCTAGTACCCGGGGCGGTGAAGAACTTCCTATCCATCTCATCCTCATTATAAGGCTCCCGGCCTCCCAAACCATCCGGGCCCCCATATGCCTCGGATAAATCTCTGTAATAAAAGCTCATGGGCTTGGGGTTCACTCGGCACTGGACAAAATATTCATCTACATCCTCCCACGACCCATCCGGATTCGATAAGGTACCCCCGGGACCTAATACTAGGGTCTGAGCTAAAACTTGTTGAGGCGGGTCAACCCGGGGATGCATTTCTACTGAACTGCAGCCAGAAGAGGAAGAGGGGTAGAAGGAGTTAAGTTCACCTAACCCGACAGGATGCTCGGGATACCGATTCCTAAGAGTAGCAATACGCTTAAAACGACTACCTGGCATATACTACACGTGTCTATGTAAACGCACCCCGGAGTCAATGTCAAACCCGAACCCAACAACAAAACAAGACAAAAAAACAGAACAAGTTTAGAAACAAATCATGTACGTATCTTACCCCAAAACCAAGATCTGCAGCATATACATACATATACAACAGAAAGCATATACCAAGAACACGCCCCGGGCTCTACAACTATTTACACTACAAAAACCCACTTATGCGCATACAATACTACCAAAATCCGTGTTAAATACGCAAATCAAGCACAAAACCATTGCAAAGGCCATGCAAAATCTACAAACTACAGAGATTAAAGGTTGAATGAACAAGACAGTCATGAAATTCGAACAAGGAATACGAAAGAGCGAAGCAAAACTCTCACAAAATGGTTACATGCATGGCGATAACGAATGGAAAAGAAGTAAAGGAGAGAGGTGAGAAATCAAGATGCTTACGAAGTAGCAGGAGAAGGAAATGCGGCTTCAACAGCGAATGCTCCAAAAATCTCTGTAAAATGCTCTTATCTCTCTATGCAGAAGTGTTTGCGTAAATGAAAAAAGAAAAGGAGAGGGTGGTATTTATAGAAGGAAGAAAGAAGATGTAAGCGGTTTTTGGGTTAAAGAAACCGTCGGGGCCACGTGGCACCAATTGATTGGCGACAAATTAATAACCGCAGCAGTTATTACCATTACTGCAATCATGTCACGGCGCGTCTTTTTAGGCAAAAAAGGGGGGGAAACAAAAAACTGTACACTCAAAAGATACGCATAACATGTGTATATCTCTGACCCCGCCTGGAATCCCAACAGCCGCCTGGCATCCCGGGTTTGCAGCGACAGCTTTTCAGAGTCCAGTTAAATCAAATGTCAGGAGTGTACTTGCCCACCAAACCGTGCCCAAAATTCGAACTTAAAATCAAATAACCAAGTCAACCCCGGAGTCTCATCCCCATGTGACCCCGGGCTTAGGGGGCAATAAATCAAACCCCCAAAATTTTCCAAAGTATTTCAAGGAACCCCACCTTGAACTAAAGTCAAATGACTAACCAAGTCAACCCCGGAGTCTCATCCCCATGTGACCCCGGGCTTAGGGGGCAATAAATCAAACCCCCAAAATTTTCCAAAGTATTTCAAGGAACCCCACCTTGAACTAAAGTCAAATGACTAACCAAGTCAACCCCGGAGTCTCATCCCCATGTGACCCCGGGCTTAGGGGGCAATAAATCAAACCCCCAAAATTTTCCAAAGTATTTCAAGGAACCCCACCTTGAACTAAAGTCAAATGACTAACCAAGTCAACCCTGGAGTCTCATCCCCATGTGACCCCGGGCTTAGGGGGCAATAAATCAAACCCCCAAAATTTTCCAAAGTATTTCAAGGAACCCCACCTTGAACTAAAGTCAAATGACTAACCAAGTCAACCCCGGAGTCTCATCCCCATGTGACCCCGGGCTTAGGGGGCAATAAATCAAACCCCCAAAATTTTCCAAAGTATTTCAAGGAACCCCACCTTGAACTAAAATCAAATGACTAACCAAGCTAACCCCGGAGTCTCATCCCCATTTGACCCCGGGGTTTGGGGGCAGCAAATCAAACAACCCCCAAAATTTTACAAAGGCGCCGCGGCACAAGGACAATTACTCTACTCCCCCATCCGGGTAAACCCGCATAAGGGAGTGGGGGGCAAATGATAGCCCATAATAAGTCAGGCCCAATTGAAGAGGCCCAGGGCCCAAACATAAGACCCCAGGACACGTGGCGGCATCACCACCGTCCAGGTTCCCGGGATCCAGAACGTTCCTACGGTCCAGATCTGATAGTACTCTGACGGATTCAGCGTTGACCTTGGGGAGCCCAGGACACGTGGCAACATCACCACCTTCCAGGCACCCGGAATCCAGGACGTTCTTACGATCCAGATCTGATAGTACTCTGACGCATCCCAGGCGTTCAGATGCCCTACAGTCCAAAAGGCCAACCTACGGTCCAGATGAAAAGGGACAAACCCCTAAACCCTAGTAGGAGGCCTATAAAAGGTAGAACAGAAGGAAGGTTACAGGTTACAAGCATATATACTCTCTCCCTCTCTCACATATACTTACATGCACACACGTACTCCTCACAAACATATCTGCATAATCCCAACTTTGCCCTTCTTCTCCTCAAAACCCTTTCTCATCCTCATACCGGAGGTGCCGCGGGGACGCCACCCCCCTCCGGTTCTGTTTTGTAGATTCCCACCCTACAGCTACACCGCACACGGCCATCGTCACAGCCTAAAAGGAGTTTGAGTTCGGGCCCTACAAGGAGAAGGTCCCGGGATGATCTGGGATTATCAGATAAAATTTGGCATCAGTATGACAGCGAGCAATTTGACTCAGTCAAATTTTTATTTGCTTAGCCACCGTAGCCATAATGTAATTCAATAGATCATTGTAAAGAAACTCATGCCCTCATTCATGCAATGGAGCACAAATGCAGACAGCAGAATACATAATCACTACATCCCTCAACAGGGCAAAATACATAATCATTACATACCTTAACAGGACACAATACATAAACATTAGTGATTTACTAACCAGGATAATACCGATTTTAAAATAGGTATATCTGTAATAAAGTAATTTATTCTAATAAAGAGGGTAGTCAGCAACATTAACAAGATATAGGTTTTATGTCAAACAAATAATTGCAGCATTTGACGTAATAAATCTAGAGTTACGGGGTGATTCCAGTACTATTACACATCTATCCAACATCCTACATAAGGAAAAACTGTTCAAATGAATAAGAAAAGACTGAGGAGTAAGAGACATGTATTTACTTCTGCTTATGTTCGGCATTACCCTCCTTGAGTAGTCGAATCCTGTTAGCTTTGTCATAACTAGAAAACAATAAAATCCGTCCTTTATATTTTGACAAGTGCAATTTAGCCCACGAGTACTCTTCTTTTGACACTTCACCCTGTATTTCCTTTAAACCTTGAATAAACACATCAATTACATCATACTTTGGAAGTGATGCTAAGGTTGATGGAACCGACTGGCGCGGGGGGATCGTGCCAGACGACTCAGGCCTATTTGACACCGTTGTGGCCTAGTTACATCAACACAAACCTAGTTAAATTCAAAGCAAACCATCTAAATCAGTAGAATAATTCAGAATGTGCAGTGCTTTACCATAGGGTGGGATTCTGCTGTGCTTTCGAGCTCTTCGGATAGTCTTGGGTTTGACATAGATGCACACTAATATTAAACAAACATTGCATTAGCCAAATATATCAAGAATATACAACAATGACACTTGATTATCACACATATGAAACAATTATGCTTCTTAGAACTACGAAGACATTAGGTTATTTCTTCGTAGTTCTAAGAAGTAACAAATATGTCGATAATATCTTTATTATCGACATATTTGTTACTTTCATCTTTAGGGTTTTCTATCTGGGGTTTCCCTGTTTACTCTATTTGTACTACACACTCTGCAGCTCAAATCACACGCACACACACAACACACTTAACCTGAGAAAGAGAGGAGAAGACAAAGACAAAGGAGAAAATGAACCTGAGAATAATAGAACAAAGCATTCACCTCTCTCTTACCTGAGATTATATGAACAATCTTCTCCTTTTTCACACTAAGAGTGCAGTAATACTCCCTCTTTTTCTTGTAACACAGTAGCTTAATTTTTGTGCAGATTAATGTTTATGTATTTTTTTATCGGTATATTAATGCTTAAAAAATACTCTCTCTATCTCTAAAAACGTTTACTTCTACATCTTTGTCAATTCACACTTTAGATTATTAATATTATTAATATCTTTAATTTCGTAGTAATATTAAATATAAAAATTTTACTGTATTAAGATATTCATAAATACGAATTTAACAAAATGAATCATAACTACATTTGCTTTTATAAATTCGATAAATAAAATGTCAAAATGGGAAACGTATTAATTGGGAAACGTATTAAGGGATGGAGGGAGTATGTTTTTCTAATTTACTTTCTTGTCAAAATTAAATTAAATTTTATTATCTTATAGAAATAACATAAATTAGGCCTAGATTGTTGTTGAAACTTACGTAAGTTAGTTTTTTGATAAAAAAATATTTGTTTAAATTAAGTTAAAGTTTTGAACAAAAAGAACCTATAACTTTAATGTTTGATAGTCAACTATTTAAAAAGACTTTTATTTCAAAAATTAATTTTGAAAAAAATTACTTGCATGAGTTATTCAAATTAATTTATTAAAAATAAGTTCATTCAACCGGATAATTAAAATAATTTATTCAAAATAGTTTATTCAATAAATTAATTAAAATAACTATTTCAAACCACAAATTGCCTGCCACTTCAAAAATATAAATATTATTTTAATTTAGCAAAACAAAATTAAGTTTTATAAAAAATTGTTACTATTATTCACATTTCAGATTGGGTTTGGGCAAGGGTTTAACAGTCTCGTCATCTTCCACCACCAAGTTCAAAAACCCTTATCTCTCTCCGTCTCTCTCTCTCAAATGACAACTTCTCTACCATCTCCCCCACTCTCACCACCCTTACCCACCAACAAAACCCCACCCAAAAAGCTCCCAACCCCAACTGAACTAGTAGCCCACTATGAATCCAAAGGCCTAAACCCCCAAGAAGCCTCTCTCAAAGTCATTGAAGACCTCCAAAAAGCTCTCTTTCGAAAACTAGTTCTCGAAAACAAGAACAGAAAGTCTGGTAGTCCTGGAGAAACTGGTAATGGTAGTGTTTCGAGTAGTCGAAAATTGGATGTGATTAATAGTAGGCTGATGAATTTGGAAATGAAAGTGGATATGAAACCTGGGTATTTGCAGAGTTTGGCTATTGGGGTTGTTTCCGGTGCGGCGGTTAATGGGATTGGAGCTGTTGTGCCTCATTTGGCGTCGTCTGTGGGGAATTTGTGGAATGCTGTTCGGAGTTTTGGTAGTGGACAAGGGAGGAATTAGGGGGAGCAACGTAGGCTAAGTCTCGACTGAACTTGTAAAATTAAGCTATTAGTAACTATTTTTAGCCCGGTATATCTTGAAAAATTGAGCGCACTATTTATATTTATAATTATAATTATGCATTTTAGCTCCGAGTATATTAAAATTGTAGTTTCGCCAGTAGGGGTAATTAGTGTTTGTGTTTTTTGGTTGTGTTATGTGATATGATTATTTGTTCTTTTGGTTGAATTTGTTGTTTTAATTTAATTTGTGAGAAAATTGGAATTGTTACTGTGTTTAGTTGTGGAATAGTACTACGTGTTATTGTCTATGTTGTTCGGTATGTTATGTGTTATTCGATGCATTAGATTGTTAAGTTTGTGTGAGGAATTGAATGCATCAGATTTTCGAGTTTACACTAGGGGGATTGATACGGTGATAATATATTTATCTTTTATTTTGCATAGCTCAATTTGGTGCTTAGAGTTAGCTGAGGCAAATCTTAATTGCTCTTTTGTTTGCTTTTTAGCTAAGAAAGATGTATATTTTCTCTAATAGGAGATGGAAGGGGTAGGGGTATATCATGGAGAGAATGCATTACTAAGGCTCGCTAAAGGATTGTGGAGGAACGGAAGTTGTGCTTTTGATTTGTTGGAACTTATATCCCCAACCTTAGAACTGGTCCCCAAATTTTCATTTGTAATTGTGTTTTTTCTATCAAGTTGGGTTGGGATATGTATATCAACGCGATAACACGAGCATAAAACGATCCTCCTTGTGTATCTTCATTAATTTGTGCATTTTGCAGATGTGCCTCCGGCTATTTCTTGATCATTTCCTCCAATTCTATGGAATTTTTCTAAAATTCAGATTGCCTATGACTAGTATTCTACCGAGATCCTGCTTATATGAAAATGGAGATCGGATACGCTCCTTGTTTGGTAGATGTGTCTCCAAATCATTTCCTCAGGAGTGAAATGTTTCCTCGTCTGGATTTTATCATTTCCTCAGGAGTGAAATGTTTCCTCGTCTGGATTTTTAGACGCCTTGCATTCCACTGAAACCCCGCTTATACAAAAATGGAGGTAGGAGTAGATATGTTTTTGATTTTGACTACTCCGTGATCATTTCCTCAGGCCTCAGAAGTGAATCATTTCCTCCACATCCAGGGACTTTTTTTTTGCTTCTAAAATTCAGATTGCACATGCGTTTTGTTACATCAAAATCCTTCTTGTACAAGAATGGAGATCGGAAAATGGAGATCGGGTCCTCGTTTTATAGACGTGTCTCGTACTTTTTGGTGATCATTACCTTGGATTGAACCATTTTCTCCAATTCTGTGGATTTTTCCTAAAATTTAGATTGCCTGTGCATAGTATTTCACCAAGACCCAGGTGATCATTACCTTGGATTGAACCATTTTCTCCAATTATGTGGAAATTTCCAAAAATTTAGATTGTCTGTGCATAGTATTTCAGCAAGACCCTGCTTATCGATGTTCATCGGCTGGTGTATAGAAAAATGGAGATGCGGGGTATCGAACCCCGTACCTCTCGCATGCAAAGCGAGCGCTCTACCATGTGAGCTACATCCCCAATTGATGGTTTCTGTCTACAAACTTGTATAACTTCGAAATCTCAAGTGAGTAGTATAAAGCATAAATCATTTGATTTGTTACGCTATTATGTCCATTTTAAGATTTAAAATTTTAAGAAGAGGAGACTAGCGCATAGAACAACTTACTAGGGCTGAAAATGACCGCCAGCAACTCGGGCTCGATTTGTGATCGGTTCGAATAAATATAATCGAGACTCGTATTCGTATAAATTTGATCCAAATTTGAGTTAATTTATTTGTTCAAATATTTTTACGATCCGATCTTTACTATCAAATTACTCGATCAAATAAAGTCTCGATCAACTCGGTTATATTATGAGTATTCGATATACATATTCGATCACATTATTAACGAGTAGTTCGGTGTATTTAGATGGGATTCCATCTTCATTCATGTACAATTTTATGTTATTATATTAAAAAATTAATGATGGGTGAATTTACATATATATGTTAATGTTTGATAGGGAAAATTAATTATCACACTAAATCATTCATAATCCCATTTATCAAGGCATGACTTGTGTACAAACTTAATTTGTTGATGAAAATTTTCTCTTTTGTCAATTTTCAAGTATAAATAGACATCTTAACGAGCACGGTTGGATAGATCAAGTGTTTAAGAGCTTATCCTCTGTCGTCCCAGATCCTGGGTTCGATCCTCGCTCACCCCGAGAATTTCTGAGAACAAATTCTCGTTTGTAAGGTTATAAGCTATATTTGTCAAAAAAAAAAGACATCTTAACATTGGTTTAGCGACACACCCAAACTTAAACAATATATCTTCTGCCAAAAAATTCAAACCTTAAAGAATGGAGTCTGGAAATCTCACAATAGGTATTATTTTTCATCTCAGGATATAAACATTATTAGTATATATGTATGAATAGACTATATTGTTGCTTTGTTTAATCAATTTTTTTCTTAATTTTTTTTATATCTAGGAACTGGTGGTGCAATAGATGGTGATGAGCCGCAACTCCCACTCCCTAATGATGGTCAAGTCGATGTGCAAGCCCAAGAAACTATTGAAGGTGCTGAAGGCGATAAAACTTCTGATGGTGATAAGAAAGTAAGGAAGAGGAAGAAGAAAACATCGAAGGTCTGGTTGGAGTTCACTGAGGTGGATCTGAAAAATGGTGACAAAAAACTTTCTTGCAATCACTGTGGTGTCAAGCTTGCTGTGCAACCTAGCGGGTCAACAACTCATCTCAACAGGCATATGACTACCTGCACAACTCGTTTGGCTAAAGTTTTTGAAAAATCTCAACAAGTACTCTCTTATCCTGTTGATGAAACTGATGGAAAATTGAATTCTTTGAGTTCATTTAAGTTTGAAAAAGAGAAAGTTAGGCAAATATTTTCAAAGATGGTTATTGTGCATGAGTACCCATTTAGGATGGTTGAACATCAATTTTTTAGAATGCTATTGAAAAGTTTGAACCCTCTGTTTGAACCTCTTTCTAGGGTAACCGTGAGATCTGATTGTATGAAATTGTACGTCACTGAGAATAAAAAAATTGAAGGCCTATTTTACAAATATTCATAAAATTAGCCTTACCTCTGATTTGTGGACATCAAATCAAACTATAGGATATATGGCCCTCACTGCTCATTTTCTTGATTCTAATCGGAAGTTACAAAAAAGAGTTTTGAACTTTTGCCATATGCCCCCACCTCATAGTGGTCTTATGATCAGTGACACCATTTTTGCTTGCTTGAATGATTGGGGTATTGAGAATAAGATTACAACAATTACATTGGACAATGCGTCATCTAATGATACTGCTATTAGGCACTTGAAAGATGCTTTTACACTTAAAGGAAACTTGTATTTTGGTGGCAAAATTTTTCATGTGAGGTGTTGTGCACATGTGCTTAATTTAATGGTACAAGATGGTCTTTCGGTGATTGGTAGCTTTATTTCTAATGTGAGGGACAGTGTGAAATATTTAAAGAGTTCTTCGGGTCGACTTCACAAGTTTTATGACATTGCTAAACACTTGCAATTAAACACTTCAAAGAAATTAATGTCAGATGTCTCAACCCGATGGAATAGTACGTATGTGATGTTAAAAGCTGTTATAGCTTATAAAGATGTATTTCCAAGGTATAAGGGAAGAGATCCTTATTACTAATGTCTTCCTTCTTATGAGGACTAGGAGAAAGCTACCAAGGTTATGCAATTTCTAGAGATTTTTGATGAGGCTACAACTGTTTTTTCGGGGTATGGATACCCTACTTCAAATGTGTTTCTTCCTGAAATTTGGAAAATAAAAGAATTGTTGTTGTTAACTTCTGTTAATGATTCACATTATATGAGAGAAATGGCTCTGAAAATGAAAGATAAGTTCGAAAAGTATTGGGGAGAGTGCAATCTGCTAATGTCAATTGCTTCCGTACTTGATCCGAGGTATAAGTTGCAGTTGGCTATATTTTGTTTTCCCAAAATTTACTTAACTGAGTATGAGGCTAATAGAAATGTTGAGATGGTGAAGAGATGTTTATATGAGTTGTATGAGCATTATGTGAAAAATCTTGTTGGTCAAAAGTTTGGTGGCAGTAATGGTTCCAATAATGAGGCATCAAGTAGCAAAGTTGTGAGCAGTGGTACAAATGTTACCAAAAGCAGGGCCGAGTTTGATGATTGGGCTCAAGGATTTGACCAAATATCACCCCAAAAATCTGAGTTGGATGTCTATCTTGAAGAAGGAAGGTATATATGTAAGCCTGGGGAAACATTTGATGCTTTACAGTGATGGAAATCAAATGCCGTAAAATGGAGAGTATTGTCTCAACTGGCAAAAGACATCTTGTCTATTCCTGTTAGTACTGTGGCATCTGAGTCCACTTTCAGTGCAGGTGGTCGAGTATTGGATCAATATAGAAGTTCTCTAAAACCTGATACTGTACAAGCCTTAATTTGTACATCTGATTGGTTAAGAGCAGAGTATAAATTATCAAGTACTTTTAATTCTTGTGGTGCTTTGGTAAGCCCCTATTGATTAATCAATTTATAAGTTTTATAAGTAAACTACATCTTATTAATCTATTGGTTGCAGGAATATGATGAGGAAGGAGATCCAGCTGATGCATTGGAATAACTCTATGCTCTTTATGTCATGGTTAGTATTTTATTATAGGTACTCATAAGTTTTTATTTTTCCTCTAATCTTTTACTAACTAAGATATGTGTATTTATTTTAGGACCAAGAAGAATAAGACAAGAAGCTTCAGCTTGCTACAATTTGGACTAGCTATATTTAAATAATGTTTCTTTTACATAGAAGAACTCTTATTGGATTAACTATATTTAAATAATATTTCTTTTACATAGAAGAACTCTTGTTTCTGTTAAGTTGGTTTTGAGGCTAGTCGTTTGGATACTTTGGGTTTATTATGAATTTAATATTGGTCCATGGATATTATATTTTGATTTATAAATTTAGTATGTATGGTGATTTATTTAAATTATATTGCACTATATTTTTCTGTTCTATTTTAGTGCTTCAAGATTGCATATTCTAGCAATGGACGTCTTTTACTATTCTTCCGGCTTGTTAACAAATTTGGAAAAAGATAAGTATTTTATATTTATTTGATTTTATCTTTAATTTCTATTAAAATTATAAATTGCTAAGTGTTAATGTTTAAGTGGCTTATTTAATGTAGAATGATGATCATTGTACAGGAATACATGGAGTCTATGTATCTCACTAGTCTAGTCTGAAAGTACAGGTATTTTTGAGCTATGTTATGCAAGAAAAATAAACTAAAGGGTGTCACTATTTATTAATTCCATTATTTTCTTTTTGGAACATGCAGATGCTGAGATGGAGAGCGTGATGGAAGTTCAGATTACATATTTTGATAACAACAAGTCTTCACCTCATTCTTGGCGTGCTGTAACTTTTCATATTTATAATGATGATTTATAATCTTTTACTTGAATTTATAGTTTGTAAGAATGTTAAATATTTTATGTAAATAATGGATGTTCAATTATTTTGTAATTATTTAAAGATCAAATTTAGTATAGGTTAAGTTCTATATTTTTTTTTAATTGTGTTATATTCGGGTTCGATTTGAAAATTCGAGTATATCGTATATTTGACGAGCAAAATCGAGCTAAAAGCGAGCTTATGAACTCGAACAAGAACTGAGCATGAGCTCTAAAATTTTATAAAATTTGAACATGAGCCGAACTTGACCACTATTAATAATAATCTGAACTGAATATAACCGCATCATAGTTCGAAGGTATTCGACTCGTTTTCACCCCTACAACTTACAAAAGAACTACACATCAATCAAATATATGACGTAACGCGATAATTTACGCGTAAACGAGCACCAATCATTTTTTATTTTAAGATAATTTCTGTTATCTAAATATTCCTTTCACGGACGCAAAGCTGCAAAAGACCTGATCTCTCTGCACACACATGACATGACACATCTATTCTTTACTGAATAAATGAAACTTAATTATAACTTATAAACTTAAAAAATATGATGTTGTGTACACATAATTTTTTTTAAAATAAATTATTCGTGTATCACAAACACTTTTACATTGATAAATGTTAAGTATTTAATGAAAGTAATTTTGAAAAATTAATTAGACCGACATTTATGTTATATGTAGCAGAGAGGTTAAAGTATCGGCGATAAATGAATTTACAATTTTAGCCTCTTTAAACCCTAAAAAAAGCTCTCTCAACCTTTCTTTTTTTCTAGCCGCCGTTCGGGGCTTCCATCGGTTTTCACCGGTGGAAAGCCCCAAATCATCTATTTTCCTTGCTTTGATCGTGTTTTTCAATAATACTCCTCCCTGGGTAAAGATTTTTATCGTTCAAGATTGTATTTTTGTTTGATAAAATCTTTGTTGGGTGAGATTTGTTCTCAATTTATTTGGGTTTTGTTTATTCTCTTCTTGTGAGAGTTTGGTGTGTCTTTTGATGTGTTTTGGTGTGATTCGATGTCCAGGACGTTAGATCTGCCGGATTTTCAGAGGTTTGATTCAGTGATAAAAATTTATATGGGATTGCAATTACGATTGATAGCTCAAACTGGTTTTGGTGAAGACGATACATGTGTATATATCAATTTCAACAAATCGATTGATTGTGTCTTCATAAAGACTAAATTAATCAGCGATATGATCTGTTTTATATTTGTTCGACTCGATTGTTCTTGTAGATGCTGCATGACTTTTTATTATTGAATTAATTCTTAACTTTTTTCAAAAAAAAAAACTTTAGACGAAAAAACTTATTTTCTGCCTACAATACCTCGCCTGAAATAGTGATATTTTATAATTTAGAACCTTTGGTCAAAGTAAGGTTCGTGATACATATTTTGGTATATTAGCGATTGGTATGTATAATTTTTTTAAGAGTTTACGTGCATAGTATTCCCTCAATCTTATATTATTTGTCTTGTTTTGATTATTATGTGGTCAAATTGATCAAGTTTTGGCTAATAATTACGACAATTTTATGTATTATTTTGAAAAAATAAAATTACATTTTAAAGATAATTAAATATATTTTCTAATGATACTAGTTTTAAAATTTATTTAATTATATATTATGTGTAATTTGTGGTTAAAATATAAATAATTTAACTGTTGACTTGACAGATGAAAGGAAGTATTATATTTCAGAATTTAGGTTATAATTAAGCCTATATGAAATAAGTTAGTATATAGAAGGCATTTAAGCATGTATTAACATTAAATAAATACTAAATCTATAATGTTAAAATCAGCTAAAACATTTGTTTAAGTTCTCCAGTAAGTGGGGAATCAGAAAAGCAGTTGTAATCAACTAGTTCGATTACGATTTACGATACCTGAATAATTGCATGTGAGGAACATCAAACACCACCAGTCCCATGAGTTTGAAAAAAGAACACAGCATTAACAGATAGATAGATAGATCAGGGGACCATAAGCAAAGAACCAAACACATTGTGCTCACATGCTTGCACAATTATCTCTTTCCCTTTTCTATATTCATCAAATTATGGGCCCATCTAAGATATCTTAAAAAATATAATTTATAATTTAAAGTTGAAAAATGTCGTATAAGTGATATGAATCTCGTAACTTATAAGTTATTTAAGCGTTTGAATAATATTACTTATAAGTTGTTAATGTATTTGGTAAATCATAATTTATAAGTTATAACTTTTTTAATAAATAATAGCTTAATATAATAATTTAATACATTACTATAAAACTAAAATGACGCAATATAAAAAAAGAATATTTAAATATTTATTTGATACTTAAGTAATCTATCTATAATATATACTAAATAATAATAACCGAAATAAGTTATAATTTAGTTCAACCTCCCTTTTGGTTATTCACTGGCACGACCGTCGGATCTTCATGATCAAATGATCAAAGCTGCTAAATCTAAGTATTAAAATAATACAATACGCAAGATCTCATATTCGAATCTATCGAATAACAAACATTTATATTATTATTTATAAAAATACGAATAAGTTCCCAGGTTTAAATCCACTCAATAATAAATTTTATTCAAATATTATATAATTGTTATTTTAGTATTTAATTATTTATATTAAATTTTTGTTTTATTATTTATAGTAAATATATAAATATTAATTTGAACTCTTGCATCGCACAGGATGTAAGTTAGTATATTATAATAGACGAGATATTAAAATTTTTGATTTAACGATTTTCGATTTTCAATCCTTTATTAAAAATATTATTATTACTAATAAATTATCAATTAAAACTTTTGATAACTTGTAAGAATAAGTGTCATGTTATTGATGAGTAAATTAACACAAAATTTTAAAATAGTTTTAACAAAAAATCATAATTAAAAAGTAGGCAAATGTTTTTATGCGTGATAATGTATGAAATTAATTAGTTGTAAGGGAAAAAGGAAGGAAATAACAAACAAAATATGTAAAAACAGAGGAAAGAAACGGGAAGAGGAGGTTAGAGTAGAGATGCACAGAAAGTCCGGGCTCAAAAATCTGACCCGGCCCGATCCAGTCAAAACACGGTCAAACCCGACCCGATCCCGGCCCGGGTTTCGGGCCTCGACGGGCCCTATATTTTTAGGTAAAACCCGGCCCGACCCGATTAAAATCCCGGGCTTGGGCCCGGCCCGACCCGATTAAAAGCCCAAAAAAGCCCGGTTATAATCTGATTAGTCTAATATATTTTCTTATATATTTATAAATTCACATTTACTATAAATATAAATAATAATTTAAACACATATATATTTACATATTTGTGATTAATTATATTATTTATATACTTCGTTGCATAAATAATGAAGGAAGATATAATAAGTACACTATATATATTTGGATATCATTTTCATGAATATTTGGATATCATTGTTATAATAATAATGATATCATTGTTATCATAACAATGATAAAATATATTATATAAACATGTTTATTTTTTGCCGAACTTAAATGTTTTAAACGAAGTAATGTTTTCCTAAAATATTCCATGTAAACTAATACATTTTTACGATAATCTAGTTGCTAACACATGTATTCTTCGGAATCTCTAATAATACTAGATCCAATTTAAATTAGAAAAAAATCCGGTCTGATCCCATCCGGCCCGAAAAAAAATCCTGGTTAGACTCGCCTCGAGGGTACAAACGGGTTTTGACATTTCCGGAAAGCCCGGCCCGGCCCGGCCCGGTTAAAGTCAAAGCCCGAAAAGCCCGGCCTGGTCAAAACCCGGACTTTTTAAGGCCCGGTCAAAGCCCGGCCCGGTGGGCTTTTGTGCATCTCTATGTTAGAGTGATAAAAGGGGCTAAAAAACGAGATTGTACCATTGGACGTTATCTTCATCATATATTTGAATAAACGATTATTGCATTGAATTAGCCAAACAGGCAGCCCAAATTCAAAACTGGCATTTGGGCATATATGATAGAAATAAGATGATACCAAACATGTACTATATCATCTTCAATGTTCTTAGATTGTGAAGGAACTATTTGTGTTACATAATTAAATTAAATCATACAATACTCGACAAAATACATTGTTCAAGAAAATATTACAAATAGTTCATATTTGTTTGAATTGATAATTTGTAACCAAGAAATGATTGATGCAGCAAGAGATTTTGTCTACTCTAAAAGAGGTTAATGATTCGACCCCGCAAAGTTATGATTCTGCCTTTCGAGTTTCTTTGATTACTAATTTTTCGTTCCTTGACATGTTCACCATGTCACTAACTGCAATTATATTGTTAGTACATAGTCTTTCACTAGGTCACTAACCGCAATTATAAACACTAAATTTTATGAGTTTGATATATTTTGATTGGTGGAGTTGTTTTAAATATAGGGGGTCCATGAGCACCAATCAAATTATACCAAACTCATGAGATTTGGTGTTTATTGTGTGCCATTGGGTACACCATAGAAAATCCCAATACAATTTTTAATAGGTTCTCACGGGTTGGCCACAGTCGTGGGGATAAAGTTGATCAATCAATTGAACAAGTCCTTTAGATTCTGTGACTTTTAAACATCCCCAACCCCAGGCTGGAAAATCGTTCGATGATATTATTACAAAGGAGATGCAATCTGTTATCTGTCCCCCATATGTACGACTGACGTGATGACCATTTCCTGTTTTGATACCTTTAACTCCAATCACCGACTTTTCACAAACTTTCAGCAATTAGACAGGTCATGTTGATAGGGAACCAGATAACAGCTCACCCTTCTCGTTTTTTGAAAAATCTAGCACTTTTTAGAAGAGTATAGCATTAGAAAAGAACATGGGTGAAGCAATTGCAATTTAGAGCTCAGATTGCACCGCAAACCCATAACCGTTTAGATGCAATTTTTTAAGAACAGGAGTAAGAACGTGACCATTTAGATGCGATTTAAAAAAAAATAAGAATCACAACTATACGAAGTAATTAATGTTTCGTTAAATTTTTAAAAGGTCAGGTTTAGTTTTAAAATGGAGCGACATGCACACGCATATGTAGGCCTAGTAAGCCAAAATCTAAATCTAACAGATATAAATGACGAATGGTTGGATCTGGTATAGTTGGCAAATCAACCCCCACAGAATATTTATGGTCACCTTCTAACATCTGATAGAAAGGTAAATGTATGTGTGGAAACTATTCAATAGCACCAAAACATTTCAGCCAATTTTAGACTTTTCCAAGTACATTTCATACCACAAGATATAAACCAGATGTCAGTATTTCAACTATTATTAACAAATCTGTTGAAGGGAAAAAGGTATAAAATGACACTGCGATTGAGTTCTAAAAAATTTGATATAATAAGACACATGACAAATTACTCCTTAATTATAAGCATTGTAGTAACAAGCCACAACTGGGTCAAAAGATAAGAGAAGGCTAGTCATCTTCACCATTCATCCAGGACATGATGACTGATATGTGAACCAGTGGACAAAAAGATGATACATCAAAATCACATTATCCTCCAAATCAACCACAACATTGAGTTCACATAAAAAAATACACGAAAATCCAACTAAAATTGAAAAAGAAATTCAACCTCAATGCAAATAATATAGAACTTAAAAACACTTCCTGTGCACGATTGATGGACCAGACTCGTCATATTCACCCTTGGATATCCACATCTGATACAACAAACAGATGTTAAGGTTAAATGTATGGTACGGAGTAATTCATTGAAACAGTGATAGAATGGCTTCAAGTGTTTTACCTGTTGGAAGGTGCTGAGAGAGGCAAGAATGGATCCTCCGATCCAGACACTGTATTTTCTCTCTGGTGGTGCAACAACTTTGATCTTCATGCTGCTAGGAGCAAGGGCAGTAATTTCCTTGCTCATACGATCTGCAATACCAGGGAACATTGTCGAACCACCACTGAGCACTATGTTTCCATAGAGATCCTTCCTGATATCGACATCACACTTCATGATGGAGTTGTAAGTAGTTTCATGGATTCCAGCAGCTTCCATACCGATCAAAGACGGCTGGAACAGGACTTCTGGGCAACGGAATCTCTCAGCTCCGATTGTAATAACTTGTCCATCAGGCAATTCATAGTTCTTCTCCACGGAGGAGCTACTCTTTGAGGTTTCAAGCTCTTGCTCGTAGTCCAGGGCAACATAGGCAAGTTTCTCCTTCATATCACGAACAATTTCCCGCTCAGCAGTGGTGGTGAACATGTAACCTCTCTCTGTTAAGATCTTCATGAGAGAATCAGTGAGATCACGACCAGCAAGGTCAAGACGGAGAATGGCATGGGGAAGGGCATATCCTTCGTAGATTGGTACAGTATGGCTCACACCATCACCAGAATCCAGCACAATACCTATTGCATTTCAATCATTTAAAACTGAGGGTACAAGAAATAATACCAATAATGCAATAGAGTTGTAGGGACAAATACAAACCTGTAGTACGACCACTTGCATATAGAGAAAGAACAGCCTGGATTGCAACATACATTGCAGGAACATTAAATGTCTCAAACATAATCTGGGTCATCTTCTCCCTATTGGCTTTGGGATTGAGTGGTGCCTCAGTTAAAAGAACTGGGTGCTCCTCAGGAGCGACTCGAAGCTCATTGTAAAAGGTATGATGCCATATTTTCTCCATGTCATCCCAATTACTCACGATACCGTGCTCAATTGGATATTTCAATGTAAGAATACCTCTCTTCGATTGGGCTTCATCACCAACATAGGCATCCTTTTGCCCCATTCCGACCATGACACCAGTATGCCTGGGTCTGCCAACAATACTCGGGAATACTGCTCTGGGAGCATCATCCCCAGCAAAACCAGCCTAAATATCCAACATAACAATATTTCCGAAATGATTAAACTTTCAGGAGAAGTGTGCTTACTTCCTACTTCAATAAACTATATAAGCATCAAGGAAATCACTAACCTTCACCATTCCAGTTCCATTGTCACACACAAGGGGTTGGATATCCTCAGCATCAGCCATTTTATATCACTGCAAAAGCATTACCAATTCAATCAAACAAGAAAGAAACAACCGCACATTTGTTTATTAGATGCCTAACATGATTAATCATCTATCATGCATTTTGCACTTGTACAGTGCACGCTATAATTATTAAGGAAAATTGAGAAAAGAACGACCTGATACACAGCACTATCAATCAACTAATCCCCAACACAGGCCAACACAAAGTCACTCTACAAAACTACTCAAAAAAACCTACTCAAAAAAGTCTTTTTTTTCAGCTTACAGGTCAACCGTTTTAATCATATACATACTCTGATACATATACTGAATAATCAGAAGATAATGTGACATTAGACATTTACTAGAAGATCAAGTCCAAATTATACCATTATATATACACATACATTTGATGATGTAAAAACGCAGATACACGATCTAATCTCTTCAAAACACAATTTATATTTAACGATACGATCTAATCTCTTCAAAACACATCGAATAAACATCTACCAACAAAATCAGGTCCAAATTTCCGACAAAATTTTTAAGAAAAATCAAATTACTTCCCGATACCAAATACACGATCTATTCGCCTTAAAAACACATCTAAGAGCCAATCAATCGAGTCATTCCACTAAATCAACAAAACCGCAAACCAAACCACACAATCCGAACCTCATCCATCGACAAAACATCAAAAAACACCTAAACACACACACAACACACCATCTCTATCACTAAAACAACAGATCGGAACCTAACAAACACCTCAAACACTTAAATCTCAACCTAAAACCACAATTACACACAGATCAACCTATACACACAGATTCAAATCATCATTTCAACTCAAATCACTTCAGATTAACTCTAAACAGATGAATCGCCTTCTAAATCAGATTCAGATCCAAACATTCATATCATTTTCGCACAATTTCATGAATTAAACTATCAAAAAAAAGCTAAATAGATACAGATCGATAGATACAAACACATATAAGTATATGAGAGAGTTATAGAAGTGTAAAGAACAAACCGAGAAGTTTCCGGCGACGACGGCGGTGGAGGCGAGAGTTTCTCTCTCTAGATATTCTCTCTCTAGGTTGTAACGATGAAGGCGGATATGAGGTTTGTGAGGGTAGAAGTGTGGGTATTTATACTCTAAATTTATGTTATTTTATTAAATGTGGAAGAGTTATTGAAAATATTTGAAATTCGAATGAAATGTGTGCGAAATTGTGAATAATTGATTTTTGAAATTGAAAATGTTTTTATTTTGATTTGAAAAATAGGGGAAGGTGAGGAGAATGATTATGACCACGAGAAAAGATAGGGGTGATCTGGCTCAGTTTTTTGACAGCTGAAACGCATATTTCTCTGTACTGTACTTACTCTAGCATTTTTATTTTTAACTAGTATAATAATAACGAGACACGGGTCATTTTCTAGATTTTTTTTATACATCATTTAATTATATTAGTAAAATTCTTGATCATTTTTTTATTGATAAATATTGTATAACGTCTCAAACATATCAAATACAAGTTGAGTATCAATCAATATGTATGATTTTCATGTAAAATATTAATAACATTCATAATATTATTAATATATCTCATTAATCATAATACATATTTTCTTATTTGTGTCGTGTAATTTGTATTTACTAAATGAATACAAGCAGGATAGTCATTATACATGTAAAGGAAAATATTGAAGTTAATTTATCAAATATTGTCAATACGTTAATAAAAAGAAACTAAAAATTAACATATATGTATATTGCAAAGTCGAGTAAATTTTTTCTTACTCGACTTTGGTCAAATAAATCCGGAGTAATGAGATATTTTATTACTAAAGTCATTAATAATTTACAATTACCCTACTTAATTTAAAAGGATTAGTAATGCATAATTAAAGTTGTCAAGACCTACAATCATAATATTCAACAAAGTAGAATTTACACTACGAATTTACACTACAATTAATATAAGTTTATTTTTTAAGAAAAATGTTATATTTTTTAATTCAACGTTTATATTGATTTAACATCATTCCTATTGTCTTAATTCATTGACTAAAGTTGATCTCGGCCGTGTACTTAACTTTTAATCCTCTCTATTATACAAAATTAATTTTATAAGATGTCAAATAATTGTCAATTCATAAATTAAAATTGACATAATCAATTTAGTTTTTAACACATTGAAAAAAACTTAAATTTAATTGATCATTCTTATTTTCAGAACATAAAAGACTTTTGTTATTTTTTTTCTAGTATATATATCAATAACTCTGAAATACTCTATTAAAATTGAATCTTTTAATATTGGTAAGGATAAAGTCACATGTGTGTGTATGTAAATTATTATTTATTATATTTTCGAGTAAATTATGTTGGTCTCATTCATTTATATGCTAGATATCTTGATCATATATATATCTAATTGTTATTCAGTAAATTACTCAAATAACATGTATTTATGATTATTCAAAAATTATAATTATCTAATAAATAAATTACAATTATTTACATATCGTAGTCGTAGTAGCACTGACAATCAAACAATATTTATTTTTACTCAAGAGAGCATCAGTCATGGATGTGATATAAAAATAATTCATATATCGTAAAGACTAACTACTGATTTCAGAAGTTTTTTTTCAAAAATCTGAAGATAAATTTGTACCAATATCATCATTCAAATCATTTTGAAGTTTCTTTCATTTATGATTATAATATTTCTTTATATAGTAACTTGATAACATTGTTTATTACTTTTCTAAAATTAAATATATTCAATTTGATGAATTTTTTTAAATATTAGTTGAACTTGTTAATCTTTTCAAAATACCGACTAATATTTTTTTTTTTTTGACAAATATGGCTTATAGCCTTACAAATGAGTATCTGTTCTCATAAATTCTCGGGGTGGGCGAGGATCGAACCCAGGATCTGGAACGACGGACGATAAACTCTTAACCACTTGAGCTATCCAACCGTTGTGCATCATACCTATTTTGACGAAATTCTCAAGTCTCACCGTCACACCTCTATCTCGGCCTAATTGTTTGGTGCGAGGTAGACCTCGAAGCTCACCTGGATGTCTGTCCTTACTTTGCCATTTAAGCTAGCAGCCACCGGATACCCATGTGTTGCTCAAAGTCTTGTATGTGGAAACATGTTCGGCTTGGGGTATCTGCCCTTTATGCCCGAAATTATTGTCCCTTACGGTAGCCTGTCGTGCCCTGCATTGACTAAAAGATGGTATCCGTCCCTGGCTCATGCGGAGCCGACAACAAAGAGGAATGCTACCTGGTTGATCCTGCCAGTAGTTATATGCTTGCCTCAAAGATTAAGCCATACATGTGTAACTATGAACTAATTCAGACTGTGAAACTGCGAATGACTCATTAAATCAGTTATAGTTTGTTTGATGGTATCTGCTACTCGGATAACCGTAGTAATTCTAGAGCTAATACGTGCAACAAACCCCGACTTCTGGAAAGGATGCATTTATTAGATAAAAGGTCGACGCGGGCTCTGCTCGTCGCTTCGATGACATAACTCAAGTGGTTAAATAACATGTATTAAATCAAATAGTACAATATATTATAGTGTTAACCTTTTTTCAAATAATTCAAAATAGTTGTACAATATTTTCCAACACTAAATATTTTTTTGTATATTTATTATTGCTAATTATAAATAATTTTTTTTTCAAAATATTGAATTCTATAATTTTTCAAGTTTCTTATATATATATATGAGTTCCGTTCTATTGAATCCTTGTTTTTAGTTGAGTACGGGAGTCCACATATGTTTTGCAAGTAAAATAGTATAATTTTTTTTTCAAACGTATTATAATCTGAATCATGTTCTACAATTATCTCTATTTTAATAAATATCTTGCAAATCTCATAATTTGACAAGTTGAACATTGCAGAACATATGATTTTATAGAACATGATCAGTTTGAAGAACATATGTATTCACGTTATAGAACACGTAAATATTCAACTTACTGAACATTAATGATATAACACCATAACACACATTTATATCATGTAGTTTATTATTTTAGTTTTTAAATTATTAGAAATATAAAACCTGAACCATTAGATTGGATTGTAATATAAAGTTAAGATTTTAGACTCCAGAACTCCACAAAATAAATAGGGACTTTATGTATATGATTACTTATAATAACCATATCAAATTGAATAATATAAAATTTAGAATTTGTCTCACAAATATTTGAATATAAATATATCTTTAATTAAATAATGCAATAAATAAATTATTTTTTTATGAAGAAGTATCAAATGTCTTACCATTTTTTAAATAACGTGTTAATGAAAATTATTAATTTTACTTTATAGTTATAATTTAATTTTTTTAAAGAGAATGAAAAAAATAGGATTTAAGAGCAACTCTTTATAAATTCACAATCATTGAATAATATTTTAAACCTAATTTTTTAAAGTGAAACATTAATAAATATATCGATTTAGTATATTTTCGTAGTTTTAACGGAGATTGTGACAAATTTTGAATATATTTAAATATTGGGTTAAGTTCCAGATGTAATACTGTAAAATCAGTGAGTTAGTAATTTTGATACATAATATCAATTGACTTGATCGTATAAATAACTCAAAAATATTAATTTTTATTAATATATGATATTATAAAATTTATCCTTATTGGTAAGATATTCTCGTCGAGCTCGTAATTTAAATTTATTAAACCTAAATAGTGATGATGTATTTTCAGCTGGGTCATGTAGTCAAATTTTGAGTTTTTTTTTTCAAAATGGGTAAAATTCTGATTTTGAAGCTAGTAATTTTGATACATATTATCAATTGACTTGATTCTATAAAGACCTTAAAGATAATAATTTTTACCAACATAAGATATTACAAATTTTTTCTTTGTTGGTAAGATTTTTTAGTCGAACTCGTAATTTAAATTAAACCTAGGTAGAGACGTGATATTTACGGGCAGGTCATTTAGTCAAATTTTGAGTATTTTTTGAAAAATGGGTCAAGTTCTACTTTTAAATTCGAAATAAATTGAAATACGCTTATTATAACTTATCTAAATATGTAGTACACATACATATTATTTATATAACTATATCTCTTTTCAACATATAAAAAAATTAATTATATGTACAATTTATTTTTTATTAAAAAATATATATTAAAAATGTATGAGACATGCTTTTCAAATTAAAAATTGTTTAATAAATAAGGGAATGATCCGTTTATGTACCATGCTTAATTTTATATCTCAAATTCAATTGTTCAAAACTAACTCTACAAATATTTTAGTAATCATGTTTAAAGTTAAATAAATTGTCGCTATTTACGACACTCACATATTACGTGTATGATAAAAAATTAAAGTAACAGTGTGGTGTAGTGGTAAGGTGATGTGCTTGTGAAGGTAAAGACTTGAGTTAAATTTCTACCAACAACATCTTTTATATAAATTTAATGTACATGGGTAAATTAGTCATTTCAATGAGACTTTTTAATTTCATGAATATTATCACCATGTTCTCTTATTATACATAGAAGAGATTATTTAAAATTATCTAAAAAAGGTAAATAAAAAGGACGTTGGCCCCAAATGTCACAATTTGAGGGTGAATTCAATGTTACTTGGGAAAAAAATGTCAAAACGAAGTTTCGTGTCATGTTTTTTTCCTTTTTAATGAAAAACGGAGTTGCGTGTTCCGTGTTAAATTTTCTTTTTAAAACGCAACTTCAATTAATGTTAAGATGGGGCAAAACGCAACCCGAAAGTTTTTGAAGTTAACGCGTGTTGGTTTTACATTTTTGTCTTTTTTATTTTTTTTGCCAAAAATGCTAGATAATGTTATATTTTCAAGTTTAAAACTTTATTTCAAAAGGGTATGTTGTTTCATATTTTATTCGAATTTATAATTATTTTAATATTTTTAAAACTCAAATTGATAATTGATTAACACTAAAATATTAAAAACGGTGAATAATTAGAGTTTGGTTCCCAGGGTTTAGGGCCCTAAACCCTAGATTAAAATAGGTTTTAGACTATAGGGAAAGGCCCTAAAGGCTAAATCATAAAGTCTAAATCAGTGTATTTTTTATTAATTTATTTTTAATATTTTTAAAACTCAAAAGAAGATTGGTGAACCCTAAAATATAAAAAAAATATAAAATAGGGCCCATAATTAAATTTTTAAAAATTAATTTAAAATTTTAAAGTTTTTGAAAGCCAATAAAAAGATATGAAAATATAAAATATTAATTGAAAATAATTGAAAACATAATATTAAGTTGTGTTTTATTATTTAAAACATTAAATGAGAATGAGTTTTTATATTTAACAAAAACATGAATTGAAACTGAGTTATAAAGTGACAATTAGGACAAACTTTTCAAGAAATTATATTGAGGTTCATTTAACTAAAAAAAGTCACACTTTTATTAAATAAAAATGTACGACGTATCCGAGTAACTAACTGCACGTCAATGAAATGACCGAACATGATCTAAGAACATATGCACCCTTCAAGTCCATCAATTGATCAATTCATCAATTCAATCAATGGAGTTGATTACTATTCATGTTAGAATCACTTTTTTCCTTAATTTTTATACATCCACATAACTCCATCAATCCATCAATTACTATTCATCAAATAAATAATTATATTATATATCATAAATTTAATTTCATCTCTATTATTTAATGATCTCACAAATAGTATCCAATAATACATTGCTGGATAATTTCAGATTTTTGATAAGATAATGGATAAATTTAAATTTTTGATAAGATTTTTGTTGAATCACATTATGGCACGTGGCATGATCTAGATTTACAGATAGAAAATTGTCTATAAATAATATTATGATCTTCATATTATAGTCATCTTAAAATCAATACAATCTTTGCAATAATGAATTCCTTAAAAAGATTATTGAGTCAGAGATAAAACCGAAGTGGCGATGATGAAGAAGTTCATCAATACCCCAGATGAACCACAAGGGCGAGGCTCAAGACCTGAAAAATATTCTAATCATCCTAGAGAAAGGCTATCAAGAGAAAAAAATCTCATGGCAGATTATTTCGTTAATCGTCCAATATTCAATGATGATGATTTTCGTCGGAGGTATCGAATGCGCCCTCATGTTTTCAATCGGATCATGACCGTTATTTATACTCAAGATTCCCATTGGCATCAAAAAACAGATGCAATTGGATTATTAGGGTTGTTACCAGAACAAAAAATGACGGCCGCACTACGAATGCTAGTTTACGGTGCAACGGCTGATTAGTGTGCCGAAATATGTCGAATGGGAGAATCAACCACACTTGAATGTATGAAAATATTTTGTCAATAAGTGGAAGGGCTCTTTGGTGAAGAGTACCTTCATGCTCCGACACCAGCAGATTTACAAAGGCTTTTAACAAGGGGGAACAAAAGGGATTTCCAAGTATGATTGGAAGTATCGATTGTATGCACTGAGAGTGGAAGAACTGTCCAAGCGGGTGGGGATGAGCTTATAGTGGTCGAAAAGGACGACCTAATATTATTCTAGAGGCGGTCGCTCCCTATGACACTTGGATTTGGCATGCTTTTTTTGGTGTGCCTGGAGCTCAGAATGATATTAATATTCTAGGCCAGTCTCCTGTATTTGATAAAGTCATCGCAGGAAATAGCCCAACGGTGGTGTTTCACGTCAATGGAAAACGATACAACAATGCTTATTATCTTGCAGATGGAACTTACCGAGGTATTTAAAATTTGTAAAAACTATATCAAATCCTGCCACTCAATCACAAAATTATTTGCCAAGAAACAAGAGGCATATCGCAAAGATGTGGATAGGTGTTTTGGTATCTTGCAATCTCGACGGGCTATTCTTCGTCATGGTGCACGGATGCATAAGCGTTCCACATTTAGAAGTATCACGAGGACTTACATCATATTGCATAACATGATAGTTGTTATTCCCAGTGAACTAACAATGAGATTTACAGAAGGGGGGTTGAATGTAAATCTCAAAACTTTTTCAAGTTTTGAGCAGTTTCTAGGCTATGTGTTTTAATGAACAAGTGTGTGTGAATTGCTTTCAGCTAATGCAGACATATATATATTCAAACACAAATGTAAAGAACACAACAGACTTAAAAACTTTTCTGGTGAATTTTTTGTTCCACTAGAGATGTGTTATTTCAGAAAATCTGTGATTCAAAGAATTAAATCACAGCTGCGTCCTAGTACAAACTAGATGATTTTCTCTCTGGATCTTTCTAAGCAGCTCTGGAAAATTCACACTCTAATTACTAGCTGCTACTTGGTTTATATAACACCAAGTTTACAAGTGAAGACAAAACTGTAAAATACAATTAAAAGATTCTTCACATGTTTCTTCTTCATTTCTCTATCCAATGCAATTTAAGTTTAGCTGTGAATCTTTGAATACTTCCTTGTTTGCCCCAGAAGATTTAATGAATCCATTAGCATCACATGTTTATGATGGGCCAGTAGATAGTAATGGAGTTCGAATTCCTTTTGCACCAGTACAAAGAAATGGAAGAAATCAACAAGTATTTTGGAATCATATCGAGAACTTGAAATCAACTTATATTCATACAATACTTCAAAATGATTTGGTGGAGCATAACTGGGCAATGTAAGCTAATCAGTAGTTGTCAATTTATTATCTCTTGAAATGTATGTCTTGACAATTTATAATAAATTTATTTTATTGAATTCAAAAGTAGTAAACATGATTAAAATTAGAAAACATGGAACATAATTAAATTAAAAACATAATAGCTAAATTTAATCATAAAAATCATCATCAAAGCGAGGAACATAAGCACTGCCAATAGTAGTCTCAATCACTTGTTCTATGATCTCGGTCTTCTTTCTTTTAAACCAATTTTTTGTATTATGGGTCATTTGGATAGTATTCATTGTCATGATCTTTGTTTTTTCTTCAATAGTCTCGTGTTTTTCCAATCTTGCTTCTTTCCGTTCCTTTAGTACATCAAGTCTTTCCTTTCTTGCTTCTTTTCATTTCTCAAGTTCTAACATCTCCCTCGATATTTGAAGGGTTTCCTCATCTCTTTTGATGTTGGCCTCCACTAGTTGTTTTTGATGACATTGCATACAATTGAAAATAGCCATAGACATCTCTTCTTTTTCGGTCATACGTTGTTTTCCTTTCTTTTTTGCATGTTTGGACGCCTTTACTCCCATCGGTCTAACTGGACTGGAAGGACTTTCTGTTTCTGGATTAGACTCCGGAGTTGTAAAATCTTCTTCATTAACACAATCATCACTATTCAAATTGATTGGTGATTCCGTTTGTGTTGGAAAATTTCGTTGAAATGGAGGAGAAGTAGTGGGAACGTCCACAAATTGAGGATGTGTTGCAACTTCTTCATAACATTCCAATTTGTCAAATGTCTTATTCATTTTCTTGAAATATAATCCTTGAGCCTGAGTTATCTGAAAAAATAAAAAAAATTGGATACTAAGTTATCAAAAATATAAAAACGTATTGATATATATATATATATATATATATTTACCTCATCTACCAAATTGGTTCCACTTGCACTATTTATACTAGCTTAATTCTTTGCACATTGTCATTTTTTTAGTGCTCTCTTCAATGGTGCCCAATGCGAGTCTAGAGCAATTTTTGAACGAGGTTCGGCTTGAGGATTCTCTGAAGTGCCACACCAATTTTTGCATAATCCTCGTGAATCCGCTCCCATAAATTATTCTTGTTTGAATATCGACCAGTGATCGGATCAACAAATTGTCGAGCCCACGAAACACATAATTGTAATTTTTCGGAAGGAAGCCAATTAATACCCATTATATATTTAAATATATAATAATATTGAAGGAAAATAAAAATGAAAAGATAGAAATATAGGTATTATAAAATTTGTTGCAAGTAATTAAACAGAAGAAGCAATATATATACACACAAATATCCGACCGTTAAATAAATAGTCGTTGCAAGAAAAAGCAGGAGACATGCGGTGTCAAAAAGTGAAATACAGGCGGGACCAGGCAACTGATGGCCCTTGCAACGACCATTAAAAATTGATGTTGAGACTGCTGAATTAATAGACCATTGATAATTGATGGCTCGATTTTGGCGCGGTGCATGTGCAAATTAGTTTAGTCCATTGATTCTCCTGCCGAATCAATGATTTGCTCCTCCACGCTGAATATGCTTTAAGAAAATTTATTATACTTTAGATCGTAAATGAGTTGCTAAATGGTGACAAATCGATTCAAAAGTCGATATTAATCAATCTAATCGGTTAAAATTTGACTGAAATTGATAGTGAAAGTTAAAAAAATTACAAATTTTACGCACAAGAAATCTATAATCTCTTACATAGTAATTCATATTTTTGACGGCTAAATCACAAACTCTCTTTAATTATCCTTTCAAATTAAGCTTTAAATGAAAAAAAATAGATATTTTTTTTTTTAATTATGCAGTATTTATAAATATTTTTGCGTAAATATAAAATATTTATATATATAAGTAATATGATAAATTATAATACATAAATAATAAATATAATATTTATATGCACATACCGATAGTACTAAGTAATACAATTAATATTAATAATCCATTAATTATTTTGTTTTAAGTTTTAATTTTTCTGATTAAATCTTGGATGACATTTTAACCGATGCTTTTATAACACGAACACACCTAAGACATAGTTCGACTCGAATGATATTCGACTTTTAAACATATGTCATATATTTGATAAATTGGAGAAATATTCAAACTTAACATCAACTTAACATCTGACAAGATAAGCTAAAGTTTTATAAACTTTTGATTAGCAAATTGTTACAAATTATGCGTTCTAGAAATAGATAATTCATTATAATAAAATAAAAAAAGATCATCATCATCATGATCGTACCCAATAATATCTTTTATGACAGTGTCTGAGAGGCAATAACTATACAGTTTTACCCTCGTACCAAAAAATGAAGAGGTCACGTTATCTTTGCATCCAACCACAAAATAAACAAAATCCCAATAGATTGAAAAAGAAATTCAACGTTGATGCAAATACTATGAAACTTAAGTACACTTCCTGTGCACGATTGTTGGACCAAACTCGTCATATTCGCCCTTGGATATCCACATCTGATTAAACAAACAAGAACTAAAGTTAAAATGTATGATCCTTGCACTTGTTTCAGCGAAAAACTGATAAGACGAGGGTTCGAACTTTGTCAAAGGGGAGTCGGTGACTGTGAGTGTGTTTAACGGACACAAAGAAAAGTGTTTTACCTGTTGGAAGGTGTTGAGAGAGGCAAGAATAGATCCTCCAATCCAGACACTGTATTTTCTCTCCGGTGGTGCAACAACTTTGATCTTTATGCTGCTAGGAGCAAGGGCAGTAATTTCCTTGCTCATACGATCTGCAATACCAGGGAACATTGTGGAACCACCACTGAGCACTATGTTTTCATAGAGATCCTTCCTGATATCAATATCACACTTCATGATGGAGTTGTAAGTAGTTTCATGGATTCCATCAGCTATCATCCCGAGAAGAGACGGCTGGAACAGGCCTTCTGCGCAACGGAATCTCTCAGCTCCAATTGCAATAACTTGTCCATCAGGCAATTCATAGTTTTTCTCCACGGAGGAGCTGCTCTTTGAGGATTCGAGCTCTTGCTCGTAGTCCAGGGCAACATAGGCAAGCATCTCCTTCATGTCACGAACAATTTTCCGCTCAGCATCGGTGGTAAACATGTAACCTCTTTTTTCTAAGATCTTCATGAGAGAATCAGTGAGGTCACGACCAGCAAGGTCGACTCGGAGAATGGCATGGGGAAGGGCATATCCTTCGTAGACTGGCACACAATGGCTCACACCTTCACCAGAATCCAGCACGATGCCTGTTGCATTTTAAAAAAAATCAATAAAATGAGGGAGGTTTAAGTAATAACCTAAGGAAAATGCTTAGGTCCCAAACTTGTAGATTCCAAATGCCACGTGTCATGGGGTAATTGGCTATAATACAACCGATAATAATGGAATTTCCTGTATTCACATAAATTTCAAAACTGAAATCATCTCATATGGTCAAATAATCAATGTCCAGTCATTTGAGAACAAATTTTGATACTCAATTTGATACCTCTGTATATAAATCATGGAAGAAAGTTACTTTGTAAGAACAAATACAAACCAGTTGTACGCCCACTTGCATAGAGAGAAAGAACAGCCTGAACCGAAACATACATTGCAGGAACATTAAACGTCTCGAACATGATTTTAGTCATCATCTCCCTGTTGGACTTGGGATTAAACGGTGCCTCGGTTAGAAGAACAGGCTGCTCTTCAGGAGCAACTCGAAGCTCTTCGTAAAAGGTATGATGCCATAGTTTCTCCATGTCATCCCAGTTTTGTATGATACCGTGCTCAATTGGATATTTCAAGGTAAGAACACCTCTCTTCGATTGAGCTTCATCACCAACATAGGCATCCTTCTGCCCCATTCCAACCATGACACCAGTATGTCTGGGTCTGCCAACAATACTGCAAGCATTATTAAAAATCAATTACTAACCTTAACCATTCCAGTTCCATTGTCAATAACAAGTGGTTGGATATCCTCAACATCAACCATTATATTCACTGCCAAAGAATTACTAATCCAATCACAATGGCTTTAAACCCTCGAGTATTAAAGAAAGGCCATTAATGTTTCGACACAAAGTCACTCTGTTTGCAATATACTAATATTCGTCAACTTAGAGGGCAAATTAAATTAATGTGGCGTAATGTAATACGATTCCTTGCATTAAAAAATGATCATCTTAAGCTCTAACAACTTTTATAAAATAAAATAATCATGTTATTAATCCATCTGTTTGAATGTACAGTATTACAGATATAAAACAGTAATGCATCCCATCCATTTCAATAATTTACAGTTTTTTTAGAAAGTCCCTTTCAATCCTTCTCATTCCAGAGGTTTTAAACTATTATGTTCACTCTACTTACTTTATACATTAAATATTCATTCATAATCCTTATTTTACTCAATTTTTTTAAATTTATGAACTAATTAACATTTTTCAGAAATTCTGTGTTAAAATCCAATATAAATAACTGGGTGGTATAGGGGAGTAAATATTAATTGATACCCCACTTTATTCATTCTTTTTTACATTTCTCAAGTAATTAACATTTTTTTCTTGAAACTCCTTGTTAAAATCCAATGTACTCCCTCTATTTCATTTTATCCGTCGCTTAATTTTAATGTACACATTTCGAAGTTTTTTGACCGCATAGTAAAAATAATAGTTAATAATTTTTTTTGTGAATAAAAATTCGCAACTAAGACTTTAATTTACAAAAAAATTTTAAAAATTATAATTATAATTATATTATTAAAAAATTTAAAATTGTGTGCGGAAAAATCAAACGAGTAAATAAAAAAATGAGAGAGAGTAAACAATTGGATGGCGGGGTAGAGAGTTGTCTTTAATTTTTAGGAAAACGGGGAAATGTTATTTTGAGCATCTCTCCTTTAATATTGTTCTTCAAGTTTCGAAGCCAGTCAGCATAATTAGGACCAGTCAATTTGTGAGCATCCAGTATGCTCCTGAGTGATAGTGCAGAAGACATAATGTATATTGTAAATCTGTAAATGATAAACACATAACAACACTTAGCAAATATTCGATTTCATTTCAAAACACTATATGAATCGGGTATTTATTCATAAGTGGCTCCCAATAGTTTATCTAATTTATTCAACCCTCTACGTGAAAAAATAAGCATTCATAATGCTAGTGGGAATAGGGATCCTACATTCCATTACACAACCCCGGCTGTAGCACGAACCGCCATGCAATGTTCAATAGGCAGACAACTCTTGTCAATTACATCTCATGTTATTCCCTAATCAAACTTTAGCCTCTTGAATAATTGAGTCTCGGCTATAGCACGACAAACTCAATATTCTAAGTCAAGTCTAACCCAACATTCCGTACAGTTGAATCAGTCCCCAAAGGCCCATGGCTGTAGCACGTACCGACCTTTAGATTCTTATTCAATGTACACATCTCTATGTAATAGACAAGTATTTCTTATTTCGAAATCAAAGCCCTCGGCTGTAGCACGAACCGACAATGATTCAAAAATAAGAACTACTTTTCTATCATGTTGGAAGACTATAACCGACACAAGCCCGTTGTATCATTGGCCAATTACTACTTAATATTATTTAATTTTAGAGGAATTATATTACGTTACAATCATAATCATATTATAAAGAGATTCTTCCTTTTAAATTAAATATTTCAAATCAATAATCAATAATCAGACGATTCCCAGATCGGGTGGAGCATTGTCAAGAGGCGTCACTTAATAACCCTTTCTTACAGATAGAAATCTGTTGTTGACAGAATCATCCTTTCTCTCATATCAAAAATTCATATTCAATTATGTGTTTCACAAACACAAGAATCTCATGATTGTATTCATAATATTGTTTTTAAGGTTATGAAACAATTTCACTATACTAGGTTCTCTAACAAACGCCTTATGTTCATTTAAGTTCACCTAAATCTATCATCGCATGATAAACTAAGCATATATCACATATATCAACATGAATAAACATCAAGGTAGGCATGTTATATCATCTAGCACATAAAACTAAGCATTATACATCTCTATGTATCACATGAAGCATTTAAAAGCAATTAAAAACAATCAAAAACAGCTTTAATACACTTCATGGAAATATAAACAGTTCAAAACATTTATATAAACTAAAATTGATCACTCCATTAGATCCGTCTCGGAAAAACGAATCCAACGGTATATTGCACGCCTAAAACGGAGTTACGAAACTCCCAGAAAATCAATTTTAAAATCAACAGACGGGCTGTAACGCATTACAGGAACGCGTTACAAGCCCGGTAACGCATTCCGGTGATGCGTTACACCCCTTTTAAGCCATTAAAGGGTGTAACGCATTCCGTGAATGCGCCACAGGTGTGTAACGTATTCCCGAAATGCGTGACACCCCTATTTTTTTTTTGCAGCCGCCTGACAGTTTTCTTTCTCGATTCTCGAGCCGCCGTCCTGCTCTGTCTGGTCTGTACCTTTTCTTGTTTGTCTCCGTGCAGCAGCAGTAGAGCAACAGATGTACATATACTTTTACATACATACTTTTATATATATATATATAATTATTTAATTACTAATTTTAATTGAAACAACTTCAAAAATTCATAATAAAAAATCTATACATCATAAAATTATGAAAAAAATACCCAGACGATCTACAACACTTGTAGAACCCAGATCAACATTCAAAATTATTCTGAGAAACGATTTCTCATCAGACAAAATTAAACCATGATATAACTTGTAAAAATCATAATTAATTCATACAAGCACATAAAATTCTGAAATTTTTACCACAGATCTATATGCATACAACCTACGCTCTGATACCATTGTTGGATTTTTAACGCAGCGGGGGCATGGCAAAACACTTTTACACATACAAAATCCAAATAAAACCATACAGATCATGAATAAAAATTCGAGGGATCGAATCTAACCTTTTAAAATAATTCGGAGACAACGATCAGAGATCCTTAGCAGTTGCTCCTCAAGTATGAAGCACTCCACCGGTATCCACCAAGAAAACGATGTTAAGGAGGAGGAAGGAGGTGGAGAGAATTGGGTTTTCCAAACTTTTTGGGTTTTGTGTGTGTTAGAATAAAATTAGGGTCTATAATAGTGTATTTATAGGCAAAATTTTCAGCTGAAATTTTCCCATAAATATTATTATTATTATCCCATTTATTATTCTCATTAATAATTAAAACACCTTTTAATCATTAATCCTTTTTCTAAACACTTTAGAAATAATTCTCTCTCTTGATTTAATTTCCAAAAATTAAATCCTTTAATTAATAATATTAAGAACTTTTCTTAATTAATTTATAATCAATTAAATCTCATTTAATCAATTATTTAATTTGCCAATTAATTATTTATTTCATAAATAAATAATTATTAGCCATTATTAATTAATTCCTCCACCATTAAATCATTCTCTTTTATGGTGTGACCCTGTAGGTTCAATATTAAGCCGGTAGTAGAAATAAATAATAATAAAACTATTTTATCATTATTTATATAAATTCTCGAATTTATTAAATATAATTAATTAATTAATCACATTTATTCTACATCGTGAGTGATGCTTCTCAACATATCGCGACTATCCGGATAATATGAATTCACTGCTTAGAATACCAAGAACCTGTCAGTGAATAGTTACCGTACAATAAACTCCTTCTACCCTACAATGTCCCGATTAAATATAAGGCATGGATCTCGTGTCAAGCCTATCTAATTCAATCACTTGCTTACCATTTACTATGCGTAGTTCTATGCAAATTAGAAACTCCTTTCTAATTTCATTCACTCTGGCCAGAGATTCCTGAACTAGCATAAGTGGATCAGCCTTGAACATTCGCTTCCTTCACTGGAAGGGGTAGATCCTTTATTGATCATACACTATCTTCGTGTACAAATTCCTATACCCAGAAGAGCCCTAATAATTGTCCCTGGAGACTAAGAACTAAACCAAAGCATAGTTCAGTGTACACAAGATGACTATGATGACCTCAAGTTTAAGGATACTTGTACAACTATCACTAGGTGAACAACTGCTGACACGTGAGTGAACTCCATCAGTTGTTCAGCTGTGCGAGTCATGTTCAGTGAACTTATTCTATAATAAGCACCTACATACTAGCTATAGTGTCACCACACAAATGTCTATGAGAACAGACATCCTTCATAATGAAGCAAGCATAGTATGTACCGATCTTTGCGGATTATTAATTACCAGTTAGTAATCCTATGACCAGGAACTATTTAAGTTTAGAGTTATCATCTTTTTAGGTCCCACTATTATGATCTCATCATAATCCATAAAAAGCTTTACTCTAAACTATGGTATATCTTATTTAAACACTTAAATAGATAAAGCCCGTAATAAAAACAAAACAAGTCTTTATTAATATCAATGAAATCAAAACAGATTACATAAAAGTTATTCCTAAATCCTAATACATGATTGGAATTAGGACATATTCCTTTCATTATACAATTCTTTAAATCCTTTAACTCTTTCCATGCATATCTTCCTTTTGAATTAGTCTCAATCTTCTTTCCTGTAAATCAGCTTCCTTCCTTAACTGTTAGTCCTCCAGTACTTAAGTTTTGATATCCATCTTCTGATATTATCTTCTAATAATCTAAGTCCTGATATCCTTAAGTTCTGACTTCCAGTAAGTACTGATATTTCCTGTTTATTGAGATCTGAAAACTAAACATGAAACATATTAGACATGACATCTCAAATATATCTAACAATCTCCCCCAACTTGTAAATTGTGCAAAATATACAAGTTAATAGATTTGATGATGTCAAAAACATTTAAGTTCAAATGCAATAAGAGTTTAATAAGACTATTAACTACAACTTACAGTCCTTTCAGCTTTTCCAACTTCACTGGATCAATATGAATCCATAATGATTCTTAACAAAATCTCTTACCAGCTTGTCTTTAGCTTTCCTCAGAATTTCAACTAACTGTACTTTGACCTGCATCAGTTCTTCATCTTTACAATCACCAATCTGATAAATGGCAGTTCTGAGAGCTTGAATTGATGTTCTTTCAAGTCCATCACCAAGTCTGATAACTCTAGGATGTGAAGAGTTTTCATTATAACATAAGCATTTTTCTTTCAGAATAACTTCCACCTTGGCAGAATTCTTCAGCATAGGAATTTCTCTTCCATCATCTTTAGTAATCATTGGTATATACTGAGAAGTCTTTGTACCAAAGATTCTGAATAGACCTCCTATAGCATTCAAAATGTATTCTGACCATCTTCTTGTAACATCAAATTTTACTTCCAGAAGATAGTGAATATGTTGAAGTTCTCTGACAAACTTCTTTAGCACATCAGTATCAGCTAGTCGGTAAGTTAATCCATCATAGAGAAATAAAATCAATTTTTCCTTTAGATTTTCCTTATCATGAGCATCTATCACGATTTGAGCAGACAACACCTTGTCAAGGTGCTTTTGTTTGATTTGTTCATATGGTTTGTCTATCAACATGAAAGGATCTCTTAGTGTAACTTCTACTCCAGTTTGTATCTTCTCTTCATCAGAACCTAATCCAGCTTTATCTCTAGGCTGCTTGGATCTCAATCCAAATGTTGCAAGTTGATTCATCAAGAGATTGGATTTTGGTTCAACTGGAGTAGCTTTCTTCCATAACAGCTTCTTCTTATCAGCAATTGTCATCTTTTCCAAATTAACTTGATCAGAATTTGCTATTTCTTCTATAGCTTGTTGTTCTTCATCCTTTTCTTTCCCTTTTGATTTAGGATCAATCTCAGTTTGTGATCTAGTCTTGGACTTTGAAGTCTCAGAATTAGACTTTTCCCTGATCACAATGCCTTTTTCCTTAGACCTTGGAGGTTTTTTTGCATCAGAAGCTTTAGACTTAAGATTTATCTTCTCAGCAGCAAATCTAGCTTATTCCTCCTTGAGAGTTTCCAAATCCATTTCTGGATTTTGTTTCAGAAATAATCTTCTTGCTATCTCCTCATCAAGTGTCTGGATTTTAGGATTTTTATAATAAACAGTAGTCTGCTTCCCCTTTAGCTTCAGAGTTTGTAAAAACTTCTGAGAGTCTTTAGATCCTAACTGAATCAGAATATCAGAACTTGACTTCAGTCTTTTAGCATTCACATCATCAGAATTTGACTTGTTCTGTATAGAAGATTTTCCTTGAACTTTTCCTTGACCTCTACTCTTATCAGAGTTTCCTTGGTCATCACCTTTATCATCCATTTTCTTCAGTATTTCAGTATAGGAACTGGAGTCTCAGCAGAAACATTGTCTTCAGAACTTGAGGAAGACTCATAATGTTCTGACAACACAACATTGTGTGAAGCAACTGGAGATTCAGGAACAGTTTCATTTAAATTCTGAACATCAGAATTTATCTCCAGAGCTGGTGTGGTTGATGTAGATGGTATCTCAGTATTTAAATTTGGAAAATGAGTTGAAAATTGCTGAGCTTCTATAGATGGAGCTTCCAGATAAAGAACATTTGGTATATTCAAATTATGAATATCTATTTCAGAATTTTCAGTTTGTTCTTTAGCATCATCTGTAGCTTTAATAGGTGAGACAGGAGGGGTTACAACTGTATCAGTAGCAGTGTCTTTGGCTTGAGCTGGAAGGGCTTCAATGATAATTGGTTCTTGTGAGATCAGAGATTCTTGATCCCCTTCCTCAGCTTCTTCAGTATCTTCTGATGGAGTCCTAGCCAAATACCTCCTAGCCTTCATTTTCTTCAATCTCCTTGCCAATGAAGGAGTTGCTTTAGCAACTTCAGAACTTACAGTTTTCTTCTTCAAAGTATCAGAACTTTGAGCTGCATTTTCTTTCTGAGAAGTAACATTCTCAGCTTTAAGTATCACAAGTTCTGATGCATAAACCCGTGCTTCAATTTTATCCTCATCACTATCAGATTCATCTCTGAGAATCATCTTCCTTCTCTTTTGTGGAGATTGAGGAACAGACTTTGCCCTCTTTGGCCTGGAAGATGAAGATCTGATAGTATGTTCTGATGATTCAGGATGAGATAATTGAGTTATGGTTTGACAGATGTCCTGATGGTAGATTTTGGTTATGGTTGAGAAGTTTGAGGTGTTTGGGTAGTGGTGATAGGTGCTGATGGTTGAGGTTCAGATGGTTGGACATCAGGATATAGTGTAGTGTATGTAACTGGATCATAGGTTATTAATGCCTGTTTGACAGATAAAGGAATTCGGAGGGGTCTTAACACAGCCTTCTTATTATCAGTAGATAACAAGTCATTCAAAGCTCTTTTTGCTAGTCTAAATGATGGAATTAATTCACTAGCGGATTGGGGCTTATCATTATAGCAAAAACTATAAATAAGCTGACAGAATCTAGTAAAATAGACAATATTCCTATCTTCTATCATCATATCCCCAATAAAGCCTAAAACAACACTTGCATAATCAAAGTCAGTTTGATTAATGAGAGCATACCCGATTTGTTGACTGAGTATGGGGATTGCATCGAAATTAGAACATTTATTGGCGAAGGTCTTTGTAATGCAGTCAAAGAAGAAACTCCATTCCCTCCTTATGTTGGATCTCTTCAATTGACCCAACTTTGCCAATATCTTTTCATACCCCAGACTGACCATCATATTTTGAAGAACTGGCTCTTCAACAGTTGTATAAATGCAGTTCTCAGGCAGCTGCAGTGCTTGACGAACCGTAGCCAGAGTCACTACATGCTCATCCTCCCCTGTTGTAAAGATTATACTTGGGGACCCTTGAGCACCTCCATCATCATATATTCCACTTCTCCAAAACTCCAGTACTTGGATTGTAGAGACTGCGTCAGGTTGGGTCAGAGCGTACCCAATATCAGAATTAGCAAGAAAGTCTTGAATAAAGTGAAGTTCCGATGGAGCTCCAGCCTTGCTAAGAATAGACGAGTAGTTGTTAGGAACAAACTTAGCTCCGTTGAAAATCCCGTCTTTTGGTGCCATCTCTGTAAGAAATTAAGTGAGAAAATATGTTGCACGAAAGGTGTTTGTGAGAATGCCTGTAAGAGAATGCTTCAGAGAATATTAGAGAGAGAGAATAAAAGAGATTAAGAATAGAAAAGTAAGTAAAAGATTAGAAAATCTTTTAACCCCTATATATATACTCTCTCCACTCAACAGTTATAATTTTGAAACATGGGATACACTTTACACCTGGCAACGTGTGAACAGTCAGTAAACAAGTAAAGCAGGAGTTAATGAGCACGTAAAATAAATAATAATTACTGTGCACATGCAGTTTTTCAAGACAAACACATTTATCACTAATCCAAAGTGATTATGACTGTTTTTATCTTACCCAAATATATTCTGATTTGATATGACTATTTTAGATTTTACCACAAATAAGTCAATTAAAGAAAAATGCCATGTAAGCATCAAGGATTCCATCAGGATTTAATATCAGAACTTAACTTATATCAGATTTTAACAATCATCAGAATATGGCTTCTGAACTCACAAAGTGAATATCTTTTTCTGTGATTCTTCATACAAATACTGACTTGTTTTCTTTAGAGTTGAATCATCAGAACTTCCATCAGAGCTCGTCCTCAGTATTTATGCAAATGACACTTAACTGTTTGTCAAAAACAACTTATTCACTACAGTAATTTTCATCATTCATATGGAGTGAAAGTGTGTGCATTTAGCAAAATATCCGATAAAGATTAAAGTCTGATAAACTTCAATACATCTTAGAAATAAGGCATAACTAAGAAAAGTGCTTAAAATATATCATCAATCATGAAGTCTACTATAAAACAAATTTATGCAAGAGTCTACCTCAACTGTTTGTGCTCATTTTATACATCTTTTGAAATTCTTTTTTACAATGGCTTCTCAGTGTAAGTGAGTCACGACCGCTTATCAGAATTTATGCTGTTGTCAGAGTATTTCTCCAGTAATCAGAGAATGTGAAAAGTCACCAAGAAAATTTATTTGCTTTTCTAATGCATATTACTTAATACCAGCAATGCACTTGGGTCTTCCCTTCCACATATTTACTCTAGATCTCAAAGGAGTACCTGACTTTTATTTTATTTTATTTTATTTTCTTTTGATAAGTGAGGCTTATCAACATTTAGTTCATCCTTAAGATTTACTGACATCAGAATCTAACAGATAAGAAGCAATAATCTAGTTTGTGACTTAGTAATAAGATACACAAAGTAAACTTGACTAAGCTCAAAATCGGAATTTGCTTGTGTTAATGAGTTTCCACATAAACAACTAATTCAAAAATGGGATTTCTAGTATGTTAAAGACTACTAGGTCAGCATCTAGCACAGTTATCCTCATTGGATTGAATAGTCACAAAACATTCAAAACACTATCAGAGTTTAAAGATCCACATCAGATAACAATCAGCATTTAATAAATTTCAATTTTAAGCACAGATTATATAAAAATAAAACAATCTGTAAACACTGATCATAAAGTCTAATGCATGAGAACAAAAACTAAGCAGATTTAGAGAAAGAACCTGAAACCATTCCAAGTTCATTTACCAGTCTTGTAAAGGTAGCTTCACATAGTGGTTTTGTGAAGATATCTGCTAGTTGTTGATCTGTTGGAATAAAGTGCAATTCCATTGTACCTTCCATCACATGTTCCTTTATGAAATGGTACCTAATGCTGATGTGCTTTGTCATTGAGTGTTGAACTGGATTACATGTCATAGCAATATCACTTTGATTATCACAGTAAATAGGGATTTTAGAAAATTCTAACCCATAATCCAGTAACTGATTCTTCATCCAAAGAATCTGTGCACAACAGCTTCCTGTAGTAATATATTTTGCTTCTGCAGTTGAAGTGGAAATTGACTTATGTTTCTTGCTAAACCAAGAAACCAATCTGCCTCAAAGAAATTGGCAGCTTCCACTAGTACTTTTCCTGTCTATTTTGCATCCTGCAAAATCTGCATCTGAGTAACCTATTAGCTTAAAATCTGATTGTCTAGGATACCACAATCCCAGATCAGCTGTACCCTTAAGGTACTTGAAAATTCTTTTCACAACTATTAAGTGAGGTTCTCTTGGATCAGCCTGAAATCTTGCACAAAGACATGTAGCATACATGATATTAGGTCTACTAGCAGTTAAATAGAGTAAAGAGCCAATCATACCTCTGTAGTTAGTAATATCTACTGATGAACCAGTATCTTTATCTAACTTGGTTGCAGTGCCTATGGGAGTGGATGCTGTTGAACTATCTTGCATTCCAAACTTCTTCAGTAAGTTTCTGGTGTACTTGGATTGAGAGATAAAAGTACCTTCTTCAGTTTGCTTGACTTGAAGGCCCAGAAAATAACTAAGTTCTCCCATCATACTCATTTGATATCTTGACCGTTCGGATAAGGGAAAACAGCGTCTTTTGAAATTGGGCCTTCTACCGAAAAGACACTTAGTTTTGCAAACTTCTCACAGAGTTTGGCATTTGTAGAACCAAATATGATATCATCAACATATATTTGTACCAAAAGTAAGTCCTTTCCATGGTTGAGGTAGAACAGTGTTTTATCAATTATACCTTTGTGAAATCCACTTTCAAGATGGAATTGAGCTAAAGCCTCATACCATGCTCTAGGAGTTTGCTTAAGGCCATAAAGTGCTTTATCAAGCCTGTAGACATGATTTGGAAATTTTGAATCTACAAATCCTGGAGGTTGTTCAACATAGACCTCTTCTTACAATTCTCCATTAAGAAAAGCACTTTTCACATCCATTTGAAAGACTTTAAACTTTTTGTGAGCAGCATAAGCCAAAAAGATCCTTATGGCTTCTAATCTAGCAACTGGTGCAAATGTTTCATCATAATCAATACCCTCCTGTTGAGAGTAGCCTTTAGCAACCAGCCTTGCTTTATTCTTTTTAATTATGTCATCACTATCAGTTTTATTTCTGAACACCCATTTTGTGCCAACAACTGATCTGTTCTTTGGTCTTGTCACTAGGGTCCAGACTTTGTTTCTTTCAAATTCATTTAACTCTTCCTGTATTGCCTGCACCTAATCAGCATCTTGAAGAGCTTCTTCCACTTTTTTTAGTTCATCCTGAGATAGAAAAGAATGATAGAGACATTCATTTGATGTTGCAGTTCTATTTCTGACACCTGCTTCAGGATCTCCATTAATTAAGTCAGGTGTATGTGATTTGGTCCACTTCCTTGCAGATTGAAGTTGACTTCTAGAATTGGATCCTCCCTCATGATCCATGCTATCTCCATCAGCATTTTCTGATGCTCCCCCTGTAGTTATGCTCTCTGAGACTTCAGAGTTTGACTTGGATCCTTCAGGATTTGAAGTATCAGAGCTTCCAGAATTATCAGAATTTAACTCATCAGAACTAGATGAATCAGAGTTAGAAGAGCTAGTATCAGGTTCTGATGCTTCTTTAGAGTCTTGAGATATGGTAGGATCTTCAGCTTGCTCCCCCTGGATAGGTGCATTTTCCTTTGGAGTTGTTACCACAGATTCAATGACATGAGTACTTACAGGATCAGAGTTTAAGTCATCAGAATTTACAGAATCAGAATTTAAGTCTTTATTTTCAAATCTCAGCTAATCGTGATCATCGAAATCTTCAAGTCCAGTAATCTTCTTATCATCAAAAGATACATTGATAGATTCCATGACAACCCTTGTTCTTAAATTGAAGACTCTGAAGGCTTTTGTGGAAAGTGGATATCCAACAAAGATTCCTTCATCAGCTTTTAGATCAAATTTTGACAGCTGTTCAGGATGAGTCTTAAGAACAAAACACTTGCAACCAAATACATGAAAGTATTTCAGATTTGGCTTCTTTTTCTTCACCATCTCATATGGTGTTTTTTCGTGCTTGTTTATGAGTGTTGCATTCTGTGTAAAACAAGCAGTCTGCACAGCTTCAGCCCAAAAGTAGGTTGGCAGCTTTGCTTCATCAAACATTATTCGTGCAGCTTCAATGACACCTGTTTTTTCTTTCTACAACTCCATTTTGCTGTGGAGTTCCAGGTGCAGAAAATTCCTGTTTTTTTCCATGCTCTTTGCAGAACTCTTCCATGATTGAATTCTTGAACTTAGTGCCATTATCACTTCTTATAATTTTAACAGAATCTTTGATCAACTTATCTAGCTGTCTGACATGATCAGTTAGAATAAATGCAGTTTCATTCTTCTTGTGCAAGAAGTACACCCAGGTGTACCTTGTGAACTCATCCACTATAGCCATAGCATATTTCTTCTTTACAATAGACATGACATTGACTGGACCAAATAGATCAACATGCAGTAGGTGATAAGGCTCAAGAATTGATGACTCAGTTTTGCTCTTGAAAGAAAATTTTCTTTGTTTTGCCTTTTGACATGAATCACAAAGGCCATCAGGAGCAAATACTGATTTTGGCAATCCTCTCACAAGATCTTTCTTTACAAGCTCATTTATGTTGTTGAATTTTAAATGAGAGAGTCTTTTGTGCCAATTCCAGCTTTCTTCAATTGATGCTCTACTCAACAGACAGATTGCAGAACCATCAGTACTTGTTGAAAGTCTGGCTTCATAAATGTTACCATGCCTGTAACCTTTCAGAACCACTTTTCCTGTAGAATTGCTTACAACTTCACAGTGTTCTTTAAAGAAATCCACATGATAACCTCTGTCACATATTTAACTCACACTTAGCAAATTGTGTTTTAGTCCTGAGACAAGAGCTATTGTTTCAATGATGACATTTCCAAGATTAATATTGCCATATCCCAGAGTTTTTCCCATGTTGCCATCTCCATAAGAAACTTCTAGGTCAGCTTTCTCCACAAAGTCTGAGAGCAGGGCTTTATTTCTAGTCATATATCCTGAACATCCACTATTGAGTACTAGGATGTTTCTCCTATTGCCCTGCAATCACAAAGACCACTAATGGTTAGTTTTAAGGACCCAGACTTGCTTGGATCTTTTGGCCTTTTTAAGTTTGTTAGCTTTTGCAGCGGATTTAATATCAGAGTTTGTTTGATAATAATCATAATATAAACTATGATATTCCTTACAAGTATAAATGGAATGTCATAAACTACCACAATGAAAACAAGGATTTTGTGGCTTAAATCTAACAGACTGACTCTTAACTCCTGACTTAGGAGGTAAAGAGTTTATATTCTTATTCTTCCTGTAAAAAGAAGCAAGATGGTTAGAGTTTCCACAGTTATAACATTTCTTTCTAGGAGCATTAGGAGCAGGCATATAATTATTGCTTTTATTCACACCTTTCTTTCCATTCCTATTTTTCCTAGCTGCCTAAACCTTGCTGACATTCCTTATTTCTTTCAGCTTATGCTTAAGCTATTTCTTTTTCATTAAGCCTATATTAACTTCAGTTGGTTTATCAAGTTCTAATTTGTCAGAAGTTGACTTCTCCTTAACTTCTGTCTTAGACTCTTTCATCTTTTCAGAATCACACTTTATAGATTTAGCTACAAACTTAACATGATTTATCTTTGGCTTAACAGTTTGTTTAACAACAATTGGCTTAATTTGTTCAGTTCCTTTTTCACTTTTGTCATCTCCATAACCTAAGCCCTCTTTCCAGTTTCCACTACTTAATAAATTCTGAGTTGTTCTGCCAGAGTTAGTCCAAGTCCTGATAATCTCTTTTTCTTTTTCTAACTCAATTTTGAGAGATTTATTCAATTTTAGCAATTCATCTCTAACATAAAAAGTATCATCTCTCTCTTTCTGAGTTTGATGGAACATAACTAACTCCTTTTCTAAATAATCATTCCTTTTCTTAAAAGTAAGATTTTCAGAAGTTAATCTTTCACATGCTAAAGTTTGATCTCTGTAGCTAATAAACATTGTTTAAAGATATAATCTCAACTCAGTAATATCATCAGTATGAAAGGCATAAGTTGTTTGAGGTACCTTTAACTCAGCAGTTTCAGGACAGCCATCAGCATTTGCCATCAAGGCATAGTTCACCTCATCTTCAGAATCTGAAGTGTCTGTCCAGCTTTTCTTCTTTGTGACAAGTGCTTTGCCTTTGTCACTTTTTCCTTTCTTGCAGTCAGGAGATATGTGGCATTTCTCATCACAATTGTAGCATTTGACATTTGAGTAATCTCCTCTGTCAGACTTTCCTCCTCTACCTTTAGATTTTTTGAAACCCTTCTTATCAGTACTTCCACCTTTCTTGTAAAACTTCTTTCCCCTTCTGAATTTCCTGTAGGCTATCTTTGTGATACCCTTCACTATAAGAGCATATAATTTCATCATCTCTTCATCAGCATCTATTTCAGGTAAACTTTCAGTTTCTGAATCATCACCATCAGAATTTGATGATTCTGAATCAGACTTTGTGATGAGAGCTTTTCCTTTGCCTTTCTTTGAGACAACCACTTTGGGGAATTCCTCCTCAGCCTTAAGAGCAACTGTCCTTGACTTTCTCCCCTGTCTCTTGCTTCTTTGATCCATCTCAAGTTCATAAGTCTTGATCAAACCATAAATTTCATCAAGAGTAGTTTCATCAAGAGCATAGTTGTCTCTTATAATAGTAGCCTTCAAATCCCAACTTTCAGGAAGAGCTAAAAGGAATTTTAGATTTGAATCTTCAAGATCATATTCTTTGTCCACCAGTGACAGATCATTCAAGAGTTTGACAAACCTGTCATATAAGTCAGTTAATGACTCATCACTTTTTGAGTCAAAGTGCTCATACTCTTGAGTGAGTATAGTCATCATATTCTTCTTAATTGCATCAGTTCCCTGACATCTTGTCTCCAAAGTATCCCATATCTCCTTTGCAGTCTTGCAGTGAATTACCCTATCTGACATGACATTATCAATAGCACTATGCAGCAAATGCCTTACCTTTGCATCCTTGGCAATGGATGAGATATCTTCAGTTGTGTACTCACTTTTCTCCTTTGGTATGGTCTTTGCTGGCTGATCAGCAACTACAATAGAGAGCTTGATTGGCTTATGCGGTCCTTCATTAATTCTGTCAAGGTATTCTGGATCTGTAGCTTTCAAAAACATATCCATCTTTACTTTCCATATGGGGTATTCAGAAGGTCTTAGTATGGGAACCCTTATAGTCTCATATCGACTGTGGATTTGAGTCTTTTGAGTTTCTTCACATTTGGCGGGCTTGGATTGGATTTTCTGCTTCTTCAGACATGATTATTTTGGATCTTTATTGTATGTGTGTTAACAGATAGGCTCTGATACCACTTGTTAGGTCACACAACACTATAAAAGGGGGTTGAATACAGTGTAGAATACAATCAAATCGATTTCAAACACAAGTAACAGTAAACAGATATATTCGATATAATAAACTCTGTTACAATGGAACTGTTCTCTCTCAGTGTTGAACAAATATCACGAGAGCTGCTAGGTTACAATGTATGATCTTCTCGATAATGATAACACATATAGTGTAAACCTATGTCTGTGTTTATAAAGTACACAGTTACAAGATAACTTCTAATTGATATGGAATATAATTCTATCTCCTAAAATATATCAAACAGATAACTTATACAATTCTTTAATTCCTCTAACTCTTTCCATGCATATCTCTTTTTGTATTAGTCTCGATCTTCTTTCCTGTAAATCAGCTTCCTTCCTTAACTGTTAGTCCTCTAGTACTTAAGTTCTGATATCCATCTTCTGATAATCTAAGTACTGATATCCTTAAGTTCTGACTTCCAGTAAGTACTGATTCCAGTAAGTACTGATATTTCCTGTTTATTAAGATCTGAAAACTAAACATGAAACATATTAGACATGACATCTCAAATATATCTAACAATGTCCAAGAGAACTTTGAGAAATCATCTACAATTACTAGGCAAAATCTTTTCCTTGAGATGGACAACACATTGACTGGTCCAAACAAATCCATGTGTAGCAATTGCAGAGGTTCTTCAATTGTTGAATCAAGCTTCTTCTTGAATGATGCTTTAATCTGCTTACCTTTCTGGCAGGCATCACACAGTCCATCCTTAGAAAACTACACTTGAGGGATACCTCTAACCAGTTCTTTCTTGACAAGCTCATTCATGGTCTTGAAGTTTAGATGGGACAGCTTCTTGTGCCACAACCAACTTTCATCTTGACTTGTTTTACTGAGAAGACAATTGACAGATTCTGTATTTGATGAGTTGAAGTCAGCTAGGTACACATTTCCTTTTCTCACTCCAGTGAGAACCACTTTGTTGCTCCTTTTTTTTAACAACACAGGCTTCTGAATTGAAGGTTACTGAATTGCCTTTATCACAAAGCTGGCTGATACTCAACAAATTGTGCTTGAGACCATCCACTAAGGCAATCTCCTCAATGATGACATTGTCTTTAGAAATCAAGCCATATCCCACAGTATAACCCTTGCTGTCATCTCCAAAAGTAATACTTGGGCCAGCTCTCTCCTTTAACTCTGTGAGCAGGGTGATTCTCCAGTCATGTGTCTTGAACAACCTCTATCCAAGTACCACAGATTCTTTCTGTTTCCCTGCACACATCAAAACCAAATCAAGTTGATTTTGGTACCCAAGTTTCCTTGGGTCCTTCCTTGTTAGCTTTCTTCTTTTGTTTCTTAGGTTTGATTTCATTTGACTTAGGGATATCAGATTCATCCTTAGTCATCTGAGTTGGACCTTTGAAACCAGTCATTAAAACAGAATTATCATGCACATTTTGATTAACAGGAAAAGGCATGCTGTTTGCAAACATGTTATTCCAATAAGGAATGCTAAATGGCATTTGAGGCATACTAAATGCAGCATAATAAGGATTAGGTGCAAATGGTATATTAGCAAATTGTGCATTCATATTCTGTGCAAATATAGCATTCATAGGCATAGAAGGCATGGCATTCATGTTGGGAAAAGAAGAGGGTATAGATATAGGAGTAGGCATGACAAGTTTGCAATTAACAGACAAATGATTAACACTACCACACTTAACACAGATTTTTCTAGGAGCATACTTATCAGGTGTGTAGTTGTTATGTTTGTTAATCCCTACTTTCCCATTTCTATTGTTTTTCTTTTAAATTTCTGTTTTAACCTCTATCTTTTCTAATCTGTCATTCAATTGCTTGATGGACAGATGACTAACTTTCACTTTCTTCTCCTTCTTCACTTGACTTGATTCTCCTGGAATAAAGTTTTTGGAAACTGATCCATATTTCTCATTCAGCTTGGCAAGTTTGGCTTTGCTCACAGGTTTGCTCACAGCCGACGGATGAGGATTTATGTCATTCGACGGATTATCCTTTTTGTTATCCGACGGATGACTCTCATCATCTGTCGAGTCTACATCTGTTAGCAATCCTTCAATCAAATTGGATTCCAGCTTCTCCTTACTCTTTTTCCAGGCTGCATCACAAAAGGACTCAATTCCTTGAACTTTAGTGATTTGGGCATGAACATCTCTGGATAATTTCCATGCTTTAATCACTTCATGTTCTCGTTCAAGCTGCTTCTTCAAAATATCTTCTTTCTTCAAGGACTCAGTTAATTCATTCTTAGCAATCTTACACTCAATTCTCAATTTTTCAAATTCAATAAATCGAGACTCTAGCACATTATTCCTTTTACTTAAAAACAAATTGTTTTCTTTAATTTTAGAATTTTCCTTAGTGAGAGACTTAAGTGTAACACGCAAGTGATATAACTCAGTAGACATGTCATTGATTGCATCATTACACTCAGCTTTAGATAAATGTGTTAGGTTAGTGGTGATTACCTGATTATTTGAAGAACTTGTTTCTGTTTCATCAGACTTGACCATCAGGGCTAGATTGACATAGCTCACATCTTCATCTTCATCCAATTTATCAGCTGCCCAGTCATTTTCCTGTGTAATGAAAGCCCTTTTCCTTTTGCTTGAGCAACTCAAAATATTTTTGTTTGTAGTCAACAGGGTCAAACTTCTTTTTGCTGGAATCTGACTTTCTACACTCACTGGAAAAATGCCCTGCCAAGCCACATTTGAAACATTTGAATTTTGATTAATCCACCATGTTTCTACTTAGCTTAGCTGCTCCAAAGTTCTTCTTGAACTTGAGCTTGGCAAATCTTCTGGAAAGGAATGCAAGATGTTCATCAATATCATCCATATCATCTTGGCTCAAAGAATCTTCATTTTCAGCTACCAGCCCCTTGCCCTTGTTTTCACAGACCTTTGTAGTAGACTCAATAGTTTCTACCTTTATCTCCTTTTCCTTTTCTAACTCAGCAACAAGTGCTATGGACCCTCCTTTCTCCAACCTCTCATCTTGCTCTATTTCAAGCTCATAAGTCTTCGGGATGCCATACAGTCTTTCCAAGGTAAACTCTTTGTAATCTTGAGAGTTTCTCAATGAGACTGTCATTGGTTTCCATTCCTTTGGAAGAGATCTAAGGAACTTGAGATTGGAGTCTTTTTTCTGATAGACTCTTCCATGTAACTTAAGAGCATTCAGTAGTTTTTGAAATCTACTAAAAATGTCAGTGATAGACTCACTATCTTCACAGTGAAAGTGCTCATATTGCTGAATTAGCAGCTGCATCTTATTCTCCCTTACTTGCTCAGTACCATCACAGATAATCTGAATTATGTCCCAAACATCCTTGGCTGTTTTGCAGTTAATGATGTTATCAAACATATCACCATCAACTCCATTGAACAATATATTCATGGCCTTCCTGTCTTTCCTGACTTGCTCAATATCAGGTTCTGACCATTCATGCCTAGGCTTGGGAACAGATGGCTCATTGCCAGTTGCAGCTCTCATTGGTACGTGAGGACCTCTTTCTATGCAATCCACATAGGCCTCATCCTGAGAAAGAAGATGTAGGTGCATCTTCACCTTCTAGTGGTGATAATTGTCTTTGTCCAGAAATGGAATCTTCACTCCAACATCCTTCTTGTTCATCATGCTGTTTTGTTGTGATCTTTAAACTCTTTGTACTTCAAGAGCTTGCTCTGATACCAATTGTTATTCTCTAACTAGACAACAAGAATTACAGAAGGGGGGGTTGAATGTAATTCTGGCTACTTTTTGAGATTTATGAAAAATGGTTCTAACTTAATAATATATAAGTGTTTGATTTGCAAAGTGCGGAATACAAAGTTTAGTAAATCAAACACAAAGTAATAAAAACTCAGGTCTTTAAAACTTTCTGGTGGATTTGAATGTATCCACCATATATATATATATCAAGAGAACCCTGTGAAACTTGAATATTTCACAGCTACTTTACAAGTGAACAAACAAACTACAGAGAAATTTTACAGAATACAGCTTACAAATGTTTCTCTGCTAAAAATGTGTTTGCTTAGTTGTTTGTTGTTGTTGTTCTACTTGCTACACTTGGTTTATATATCACCAAGTTTACATAGTAATAAGACAAGATAATAAAACAAAACCTATCATGTCTAATACCATGCTGCTTCACTACTCTATTCCAGCATCTTTGAATATCTTCAAAATAGCATGGAAATGGTAATGCTTCTTTGTTCTCAAAACCCTGCTAAACAGGCTGCCATATTCCTTTTGCAAACACTCGACGAATGTGACTGTGTTGTCACTGTCAACATATATTTGAATTGATCATCCGTCGGGTACATGCTTGTTATCCGTCGGGTAGCCTTGTTGATCATCCGTCGGGTAGCTTTGTTGATCATCCGTCGGGTAGCCATTTATCACTTGACTCAATTTCATTTGTGCGGAATTACAAGACATCTTATATTTACATTTAATCAACCTATTCTGTACATCTACTAGCAGTCTACATGATTCATAAGCTACTATAGAATCTATAAAAAGTTGTTTGCAGAAATGTGCTACAGTACTTATTGTTACATAAGCTACTCACCCAGTGGATATCAATTAGTCATCCGTCGGGACTATATTGAATCATCTATCAGGACTATAATTGATCATCCGTTGGGTGCTACAAATTTCACTAAGTTAAATCCATTAAGGTGTTTTGTTTAGCTTATCATCAAGTACACAACATATTCCTAACAGATACTACTCCACAAATACATACAAACTAAATACCAATCACTGAACCAGAATTATTTAATATACAAACCTTTATACCGTATACATCAGAAGACTAATCCTTATAACCACGAGACCTTGATTCTTCTGTTATGTGATTCTTTTACCGGTTGATTCTGTTACGAGACCTTATGCTTGAAAACAAATGTTTTTTATGATTCTGTTTACTGTTTTACATTGTTTATTCTGTGATTGTTATAGAATTGGATTATTTTATAAATGTGGACCAGATTCGTGGTCAGACCAGATTGGTGGTCATGTTAGGCCAATGTGTGCCTTGGATCCAGTAATTAGAGCAGAGCTGTGTGCCTTACTCGGGGTTAGTGCGTGACTTTTCAGCAGCCTAACCTTGGTTTTTAAAATAAAAATTGAATATCCAATTCTAATCATTGCTTATAAAGAAACTTGATAACCTAAAATCATATCATTTGATCATTGTTTAACCTTAGTATTGTCACTGTGACTTGCTGAGCTAATTAGCTCATTTTTGCGATTCTGTTTATGTTCTTTTCTAATTAAGAAGGAACCTATTGGTAGCGAGGAACCCCAATCAAGTATGCGAGCTAAGATTCCAGGTTGAGACGGAATAAGCAAGCTGAAGACTTTTGTAATAGTTTAAGTTTGAAAGTTTGTAAGAATATTTAATATTCAGATGTAAGTTTAAATAGTTGGGATTTAGAACATTTGTAATATAAGTAAGTTATGGCTTGTGTGCATACTTTAACCTGTTGCGATCCATGAATGAAGGTAAGTAGGGTCACTGCATATTATTACTATCTTTGTTAATGTCATAAGCAGATATATATGTATTGTGTGTGTGTTTTGTGGACCCCAAACTTATGACCTGGTTTTGGAGGGCGCCCCATTTTACTTCTCAGAGCTCTCAAACACATGCCCTCACAATGTTCCTACGTACCTCCTTTTATAGAGGATCAAGCCGGACGTAGTTCTTGGGGAACAAGAAACTTAGATGGACTTGGCTTCTCATTCCCTGGCCCAATAGGAGTTGTTGAACCAACTTCCTATTATAACTCGAACATTGATTTTCTTAAGGAGTGCCCGACGATGTGGCCTAGTCACAAAGGCCCAAGGCTTGGTTACGACTTCAGGACTTCATAGACAAGGAAACTCCTCGACCGGTGGATATTCCCATCCGCTACATCTACTTCCGTCGATCGTAACCGCAAGTATAGCCATGACTTACCGCAAATGCCAAAGCGCATCCTTGCCCCCCATTGATGATAACCCGCCAGACTACAGGACAAGTAATCCCAAGCGTAGAAGGGTAAAGTGCGAGATAACCCCTGAGTCTCTCATCGAGGACAACCCGCCCAATATGGAGACATGGCTCCCAAAGCACACACTAGATGTGTACGATCGTTCCCCTACTAGGATAATCCACAAGACTATAAAATGACATCTTCGACATGTGTTTTATGGGATGACGGGCTCCCGGAGGGCCCTTTTTATTTACTAGGAGCGCCCTATGAAGGATTGGAGTCCTCCGGAGTCCTCCCCCATGCCTAGGGCGTGCCCTAAGCATGAAGAGATTTTTCGGGGGCTTCTCTTGCTATCTTGTATGATTTTTATACTTTGTTCACTTCCTAGTTTAGTTGTGGGAGCAACCTCCTTGCTAATTCTTCCTTGTCATCTCACTTGTATTGCAGAACACCCACCCCGTGCGACTATATAGCACGGGGGATGCCGTAGGAGGGTCCTGGGACTTTTTCCCGGAGCCCGGATCATTCTTCATTTTTTAATTATTTCACTCTTTCTCCCTTGGCTTAAAATCATCCTTTGTAGACTCCTCATCAATACTTGTTCTTCGCTACCGTCTTCTAATATAACGACCGTCGTGGTATCTTCGCCGTAGCGGTCGTCACACACTTCCTTCACTATAATCTCCTGTTATGATGGTCGACGTAAACCTTCATATATAAAGCTTCACCAATCGTCGTTATAACTTCTCGTCGTTAAAAGTCATCGTATACGACTCCTATATAGGGTGAGACCTATAGGGGCGCCCTAGGCTCCAGAGATGTGTTTTCCAGAGCTCGTCTGGCTTCTTTCTCGGCGGTGATCCGACCCATTTCTTTAAAGATCCGATAAAATACCCGTGACAATTTTATGATATAACAACTAACACCCGATTTTCTAGTTTGTTAAAAATAAAGTGGAAAATCTTCTTCTACTTCCTTCAATCTTCCGTGAATAATTCTACCTTTAACATCAGTAATGTCTCTGCTTAATATTTTTCTAATAAAATTCTCTCCATATGCATAAATTCTTTCTTCCGTTGAAAAATGCTTTAGTTGATAATCTTCATTGTATAATTTTCTTCTGAGTCTTCATAACAAGTGTTTTAATTTTTATTCTGCAAAATCTCTCACCAATATTTTCCGTAAATATCTTCCGCATATATTTTCCGTAAAAATTTTCTTCCTTCCCCCTTCCAGAAACACATGGGGCGCGCCCTACTCCCCGAGAATCTATTCCGTGGGTTCAAATTTCAAGAAATTTGAATTTTTGCTCTTATAAGCTCCCATTCCTCTATATTTTAATTTATCATCTATCTTTCAAGAACAAAACTTTTCCTTTCTCAAAATCTTTAAGAAACTCGGATTTAGCTTGTTATCGGCTTTCTCTTCGCTTTTGCTCTAATTCCTTCATTCCTTTTGTTTTAAGGTATTTCCTCATGTTCTTTTTTTTTTAATTTCCACCATGTATATTGTTAGGACCATAAAATGCAAGCTTCTTGAACTCTATGTTCTTTACATATGTTTTTGCATGTATATTTATGTATAGGTCGTATACGTCACCCTTTGATCTTGTTAAATCTTCAATTTAATCATCAATTTTGTTTGTAAGTACTTTATATTATGACAAGTCCTTCACTCATTTTTGTTTACGGGGAACGCCCGAAGCCTTGGTGGTCTCTGTTGTACAAGGCGCGCCCGATGTCTATCCAAAGCGTGAGTCATAACCTTGGCTCCTTTCATATGTCGTGTTTTTCTTGCGTGAATCATGCTAATTTGTTTCACGTGGTTCTTTCAGGAAAGGCTCCTCAGATTCCTAAGTGTTTCAGGTCTTGTCTTGCTCCTGAAAAGACGGTGCCCGAGAGGGATGTTTATAAATCCTTTTTCACAGAACGATGCGTGCCCTAGTTCTTTTCCTATGGAAGTTGTTCAGGCGCTTCCAGTACCTTCGCCGAAGCGTACCAGAGCTAGCGTAAAAGTTGGTACTTCAAAGAAGGTGAAGGCTTCTTCTTCTCTTTCCCAAGTGGAATCTCACTTGGGTCCTTTGGTTGCATCTTTTCTCAGAGCTCATGAGTTAACTTCTTGGAAGAATTTATCATCGACTAAAAGAGATCGTGCAAGAGTCACAGCTGTTGCGCAATTGCTATTCCTTTTTTTGGAGGATACCTCAAGAGTTCCTAAGGATAGGGCTCATCTTGACAATCTTGACACGGGGCGGGAAACTAATTTCTCATGCTACGATGATGAAGAAGAGTTGAGGAAAATGAGTAAGAATAACGATGTTACTATCGCCGAACATACGCATGAATTGAAACAACAAGGTCAGATTATTTGTGATTTACATGATTCTTTGAATGCAGCCCTTATTGAGAGAGGTAAGCTTCGAGCTCAGGTTAGCAAACTCCGAGAGGATCAGCAAGACGGATGGAAGAAAGAGAAGGAAGAAATCTACGATACAGGTATTGAGAAAGGCTTTTTTATGCTTCTCACTACCTTCTTGGCCAGCGATCCTTCCTATGACTTAGCTCCTTTGATGCGGAGACATTGTCCTATATCGCTGACTTCAAGAGGGACAATGCCTATGCCATAGCCGCTAGGAGGGTTACCTTAGGACTTGATCGCCGCTCTTCTGTCGTAACAGAAAGCGTGGTAGGAGTTGTAACTGAGACGATCGATGTCGTCATTCCTTATGATGGTGTTGCATCTCTGGGTGATGCTATTTCTGCGAGCGATGTTGTTTCCGTTGTGGCCTCTCCTCGTATACACTGTCTTCCGTCTACCCCCGAGAGTAGGGGTGTGCTTCTTAGGCTCTCTACATCTTGTGCTTTTCATATGTGTTTCCTTATGACTTCAATGATACTATGACTTCTATTTGAGGTGCGGGCCTCTGTAAAATCCTTGTAGCTTGTACGAACCTATTTACTTATTACATTTTGCATCCAGAATCTATATTGCATACCTTGTCATTGTCGTTTCATTTTTTCCTTAGATTAGCTTAATCTTGAGAAAACCAACCACCAAGCAAACTTGTAATTAAAGGGATGTAACTCTAAAACCTTCCCTTTGGAAGGAGACCCTTCACAGGGCGTGCCTTGGGAGGCGTATGGCTTCTTCGGGAGGTCTTACACCTTCTTATGTGCCCGATAATTATTCTTAATACTCTTGAAATATGAAACTAGAACAAAATAATGAACAGACTCATATCTCTAAGAACTTAAGATGAGCAATTTCATTGTGGGAGAAAGACCTCTTAGGGTGCGCCCTAAGAAGCTTTCAGCCTTGTCGGCAACTTTGCATCTTTCAGTTTTCTTGGAAGCAATCCTTTTCTTCTACGATTAACATAGCTCAAACTTATCGTAATGACAAGAGTTGTTCTCCATATGTTCAAGATAAAAACTTTGAAATAAAAAACTTCATAATTTTAAAAATGCGCTCTGGTGCAAAAATTCGCACTAGTCCCAATCGGCGTCATTGTTGGTTGAAGAATAAAAGGAATAAATGAAAGTAAACATCTTACAACTAACGCTAAGTGAGATAGTACATGCACTATCCCCCTAGGCTAGGAGGAATTTTATTGCTGCTAGTCTACTGTTCGGGCTAAGCCCTACTTGAGTCAACTATAGTCCATATAAGTAAGTAAGGGGCCGACGCCGCGCCTTACTGGAAATATTTTCGTAGATGTTCCGCATTCCAAGCTCGAGGAATAGGCTTTCCATTCAAGTCCTCGAGATAATATGTTCCTTCCCAGAGTACTGCTTGGACTTTATAAAGTCCTTCCCAATTAGCTCTGAAAATTCCATGGCCAGCTATCTTCGTGTTATGCATGACCCTTCTCAATACCAAGTCACCAACTTTCAATGGTCGTACTTTGACCTTTCTATTACAGAACCTGGATACTCGTTATTGATACGCTACCAATTTTACTTAAGAAGTTGTTCTGAGTTCTTCGAGTATGTCTAATTGAATCCGTTGCGTAACTTCACTATCTTCATAGCGGAATTTACTTATGCGGAGAGAACCAGCTTCAACTTCTACCGGTACCATGGATTTACAACCATATGTTAGCATGAGAGGTGTTTCTCCTGTAGTAGATCTAGGAGTAGTGTTGTATGACCACAATACCTCTTAGAGCTCCTCTGGCCAATCTCCCTTACAATCTTCTAATTTGGTCTTCAGCGTATGTTTAATGATTTGCTTAACTCTCACTTCTCTGAACTTACGGATAAGGCTTTGTGAATATCTTAGATACACCTCTATTCGTGGTCCTCTAGCTTGAAATCCTCCATTCACCTGATGTACAACCAGCATGGAATCGCTTTGGACAATTAGATTTGTAATCTTCATCTCTAAAGCCAATTTCAAACCACTTATCAAAACTTCATATTTAGCGTCATTGTTAGTAGCCATCCATACAAAGTATATCTCACTCATGAGTTGATGCCCTTCGGGACTTTCCAATATTAGTCCAGCCCCAGCACCATCGCTTTTAAAAGCTCCGTTTATATATTTAACGTCCACCAAGATTCAGGGATCTCTTCCTTTTCTAGACGTTGTTCAATATATGGCTCTATTGCGACTAATGCTTTCGGTCCATCAAAATTTTCAGGAGGGAACTACAATATGAAATCCGCTAACGTCTGCCCCTTAATAGCCGATTTTGGTTGTTCTTTAAATCAAACTGTCCTAACTCGATAGTCCACTTCATCATTCTTCTTGAAGTTTCCGGTTTATGCATGAGTTGCCGCAATGGGTAAGCCATTTGTTATACCATAAAATTGTCATGAGTATTTTATCGGATCCTTAAGATAATGGGTCAGATCACCGCCGAGGAGGAAGACGAACGTGCTCTGCAAAATGCATCTGCGGAGCCTAGGGCGCCCCCTATAGGGCTCACCCTATATGGGAGTCGCTTACAATGACTATTGACGACGAGAAGTTATAACGACTATTGCGACAAGTCATGCACAAACCGGGAGCTTCCGAAAGAATGATGAAGTGGACTATTGAGTTAGTACAATTTGATTTGGAGTACAAGCCAAGATCTACCATTAAGGGGCAGGCGTTGGCGGATTTCATATTGGAGTTCCCTCCTGAAGATTTTGATGGACAAAAAGCATCAGTCACAACAGAGCCATACACTGAAGCACGTCTAGAAAAAGGAAGAGATCCCTGAATCTTGGTGGATGTTACATATTGATGGAGCTGTTAATAGCGATGGTGTCGAGGCTCGAGTAATATTGGAAAGTCCTCACGAGTGCGATACACTTTGCATGGAAGGATACTAACAACGACGACGAAGACGAAGCTTTGATAAGTGGTTTGAAACTAGCTTTTAGAGATGAAGATTGCAAATCTAATTATTCGAAGTGATTCCATGCTGGTTCTACAACTTTAACTAATTTCACTTGAGAATAGCTTCTCAAGTGAAATTGGTGGCGTATCAGCAACCGGTATCCAGATTCTACTATAGAAAGGTCAAAATACGGCCATTGAAAGTTGGCGACTTGGTATTGAGAAGGGTCATGTTTAACACTCGAAGATAATTCGAGTGCCTTCGCTTTCAAAATTTATAATGTAACAATAAACCGTAATTAGGGATCTTATAAGCAATTGACGTTTCTCTGAATGTCTAACTTTCTACCCCATTCGCGTAAATTAATCCAACTCATACTTTTACTTATAATTTTGACCATACTCTACGCGTAATAGATAATCATACTTATCTACATATACCTTATACCTTTATGTAATAATCCATAATTTTTAGAATTAGTTTAATAATAGAATAATAGAATTAAAAGAATTAAAATTAGATAATGATTAAGATATTAAAATTTAATTAGAATAATGGGCTTTAAATTTGGATCAGACTTTAATATGGATAACTTGTAGGTTAAGAAACAAAGTTTTGTATTATTATAAATACACCCTATTCGTCTTTCTCATTTTTATTCATAAAATTCGTAGGGTTATTTCTCATAAAAATCACCAATATTGTAAATTTCGTAGAAAATTCATCGTAAGTCAAAATTCGTTGATTCTAGACTTTTCGGAAAGGTCTTTTCGTTCTCTTCAACTTCAAGTTTTTGAAGAAAACGTCGTTTAGATGGTCGAAAAGAGTAAATTCAGATCTGGTCAGAACTTGGGGTAAGTTTTCGATTATGTAATATCCCGCAATTTTTTGAATAATAATATTCCAATATTATAAAAAAGGGATTAAAATTTGATAAAGATTAAGATTTAAAATTGAATTAGACTAATGGGCCTAAAATTATGTAATATCCCGTAATTTTTAGAATTAGTTTAATAATAGAATAATAGAATTAAAAGAATTAAAATTAGATAATGATTAAGATATTAAAATTTAACTAGCTCTATAGCCCGTGCAATGCACGGACATACTCTAGATTGTGCTAATTGAAATTATTTTCGACGTAATTGTTGACGATATATTTATGTTGTTACCTGATGAATGAATAATTTATTTGTTTATGCATACGAGCATGAGTGATTGAGGTATGTTTGAGATGGTGAATTCGCAAGAAGTAATAAATTATATTAGTATACATTTTTTTCCATTTCATATTTTAATGATATTTGTAATATGTTAATGCTTAAAAAGTAAAATAAATACAAGTGATTATATGTGCCTGATGTATATCAATCACTCTAAATATAAAATAATTTTTAATTTGTTTTTTATTTATTTAATATGTTTATGTGTTACAAATGCGATTGATGAGTCATACTACATAGGTAATTGATGTCAGTATTGTAATTTTACTCACTGAATGCCATATGATATTCTCCGCCCCAATAACTTTTTATTGTGGGATGTTCCAACAGATTGTTAATATTCCTAAAATAGCATATTATTTTTATAATGGCTCCAAAATTTACCACCGTTTTCTTAATTTTTATTCAACATAATTCATTTTTTTAATCTCTGTGTCTAGCAACGATGTTAACAACCCATGTGACAGTGGGAGTATATAATATATGTCATAGAATGATTAATAGTGAAGTATAAATCGTACACATCTGTATAAATAGTTTATTCTATTTTTTATTTCATTAAGTTTAATATAATATATTTCACCATTTCATGACGAGGTTAGATTGATGACAAATAAGAATATACGAGTTTGTATATGTGTATATGTGTATGTATGTCTCTGTATTAATTAATATATATGTATGTATATATTTATTGTATGTATGTATATATGCACATCTTAATTATATAATAATTGATAATTTTTAATAAATGAATGATGACGAGGTGAATTAAAAATTACATAGATATTAATTGAAAGGAATATGTCATAGCCTATTTGTTTATTCGAGGATTTAACTCAACTCAAATAAGAATGTAACAAGTAAATAGTGAATCTACCGTCAAAGAGATCTCACAAAGTAACATCTGTCAAAGGATTCAGAAATAATGTTCTTCTACAGACTTGAGGAATTACTTCACTGGAAGAAGTTCAAGAAATTGATCAAGCCTCAGTGATATAAATCAAGATTGTGGATTTAATCAAGTGACAAAGATCTTGTCAGGGTATTAGATAATTACAGGGATTTAATCTAAAGAAAATCAAGTTATCAAGTCAAGACATGAAGAAACGTCACGGAAGTTAGTCACTCATGAACCAGACAATACATCGAGTGTCAACATTGAAGTGGTGAAATTGATTCATAATTGTCGGTGATTTCAAGAAGATTTTCAGAAGAATGGTTGCAGTTCAATAGTAGTATTAATTCTCTATTAATTAATTAAGTCATATAATTTAATTAAGAAAATAAATTATATCTGCAAAGATTAATTTATTGATTAATTGATTAATTAATTTCGAATTAATATTATTGATTTTCAGAAGTGTAATTGAATTAAAATCAGTTTTAATTCAATAAGACAATTAAACTTGAACTGGCATGACAATCTGGATTGTCATACCGATTGTCATGCCAGGTCATTTCTAATTGTCTCACCGAAAGTTCTAGCAGGGAGAAGGATTGTCATGCTAGTTCATGAGATAGTCATACCGATTGTCATGCTAGTTCAGGAGATAGTCATACTGAAAGTCATGCCACTTCACAGATTGTCTTGCCAGTTCATTTCAGTTCTGTTGATTAAATTTAAAGACAAGCAGCAGACATTTAAAAAAACACATTCAATATCTTCAACAACTAAAGAACAAAATAGAAGCAGCCGCCCAAAACATTTCATCTGCAACTGCAAATTTCAAGACCATTAATTTCTAGTTATTCAAGTTAAATCCAAACCACTAGAAATCATTCTCTTGTTCTTGTGTAACTATCTAGCGGATCAAAATCCCTAGAACTTAATCTCAAATTGCTTCTAGCATTTGATCATTTTTATTGCAAAAATAGAAAAAGTTCATGTCGAATTTATTCTAGATTTGTGATAATTAATTTGAGATTAATCCCTTGTAAACAATACCGTTGTTGTAATACCTTTCAAGTTTAATAATAGTTTTATTTAACTTAAATTTTGTTTCACTTTTTTATTCCGCATTAAATTCAATTAAACGGTATAGTTTGTATTCAACCCCCCCTTCTACAAACATATTGGGACCTAACATTAATGTAAGGGTATAATTGTCAGATGAATAAATATGCTCAACAAACTCCCCTAACGATGTTAACAACCTACGGGACGGTGGGAGTATATGATATATATCACATAATCATTAATAGTGAAGTATAAATCGTACATATGTGTATACATAATTTTTTTTATTTCTTATAATTTATTATAATATTTGGTCATTTCAATGTGTTGGAGTATGATGTTAAATTGATGACAAATAATAATATATGAGTATGTATCTATGTATGTATGTACATGTATGTGTCTGTATGTATGTGTCTGTATGTATGTGTGTATGCATGTATATATGTATGTATATATATGTGTATATATGTATGTATGTATGTATGTATGTATGCATGTATGTATGTATGTATGTATGTGTGTGTGTGTGTGAGGATGATGTTAAATTGATAACAAATAAGAATATATGAGTATGTATCTATACATGTATATTTGTATGTGTGTGTTTGCATGCATGTCTGTATGTATGTATGTATGTATGTATGTATGTATGTATGTATGTATGTATGTATGTATGTATGTATGTATGTATGTATTAATTTATATATATATATATATTGTATGTATGTATGCATGCATTTACATATGTATTAATGTATGTATGTATGCAAATATTAATTATACAATAATTAATAATTTTTAATAAATGTATGATGAGGTGAAATAAATACTATATAGATATTAATTATACGTCAATTTATATATTAATTGTGAGCAATAAGTATTATATAGATATTAATATTAACTAACAAATATTAATTGTGAGAATAAATACGAAATAAATATTATATAGATATTAAATAGGGGCATAATCGTCATATGAATTAAATTGCTTATCAAACCCCCCTGTTGTTGTATTATATATATAATAGATTAGAGTAATGGGCTTAAAATTTGGATTAGACTTTAATATGGATAACTTGTAGGTCAAGAAACAAAGTTTTGTATTATTATAAATACACCCTAATCGTCTTCGTTCTTTTTATTCATAAAATTCATAGGGTTATTTCTCATAAAAATCAGCAATATTGTAAATTTCGTAAAAATTTCATCGTAAGTCAGAATTCGTTGACTCTAGACTTTTCGGAAAAGTTTTTTCGTTCTCTTCAACATTCTTGATTCAAGTTTTTCAAGAAAACGTTGTTTAGATGTTCAAAAATAGTAAATTCAGATCTGGTCAGAACTTGGGATAAGTTTTTGATCGAGCTTGCTAGTGTTTTCAAAATTGTATGTTATGCGTTTATATTTGATTTTCAAAACATGGGCTAAGTGATGATATATTGGAAAGTACTATGTGTTACAATATATGTATTGTTGTATTGTGTGTCAACGATAATTTTGGATCTTTGATTTATGCCATGATTTGTGAAAATATCGAATAAGAACTTAGGACCATAGTCACTGGATTATAGTAACAGTTCTCAAAAATTTAGGATCGTTATCACCGGGTTGTAGTGGTTGTGGCATCGATTATTTTGAATTATTGTTGTTTATGTGTTATGTGTATTGTATGCATGGAATAAGAATAAGAATATGTATCTAAAGAGTTTGTTCTGTAAATCGTTTCGTATAGATTATCGTATTTTGTTATATGTGTATGTGTTATTTGGCCTGCTAGTTGGATCGATTGTTTGCTTGCTGAGCTTCACAACTCATTCTTTAATATTTCAAGTTTCGGTTAAGATTCGAGTTGGATAGTATTGGAAGTCAAGGATCTTAGGTTTGGAGTGGTTTGACTTTTGGAATTCCGCTTTTAGCTGCACGTTTATAATAATCACTTCTGTAATAGACTTTAAGATCAATAAATTGTATTTTATTTTAATTTCGGTTTAGAATTAATAGTCCGGAAGTGCGGGCCGTTACATATAATCCTTTAAATTTTTAAATTTTATGTTTGTTTCACATTGGATTAGAGTGAGTAGATTATAATCCTTTAAATTTTTTAATTTTATGTTTGTTTCACATTGGATTAGAGTGAGTAGATTATAATCCTTTAGAAAATGACTTATAAGAGAGGATAAAATAATATCTTCTCCTACCAAATATTATAGGGGATTATAATTTTATCTTCTAATCCAACAAAACAAACATGAAATATGATAATTTAAAGGATTGAAAAATTTAAAATATTACATTCCCATCCCCTATTTAATGAACCGATGAACTGAAACAAACATGGCCAAAGGTACGCTGGATGATACAATAAAATCACATTATCCTCCCAATCAACCACGAGAGTTCACATGAAAAATATAGTATAAAACTTAAAAACACTTCCTGTGCACAATTGATGGACCAGATTCATCATATTCGCCCTTGGATATCCACATCTGATACAACAAACAGATGTTAAGGTTAAATGTATGGTACGGAGTAATTCATTGAAACAGTGATAGAATGGCTTCAAGTGTTTTACCTGTTGGAAGGTGCTGAGAGAGGCAAGAATGGATCCTCCGATCCAGACACTGTATTTTCTCTCTGGTGGTGCAACAACTTTGATCTTCATGCTGCTAGGAGCAAGGGCAGTAATTTCTTTGCTCATACGATCTGCAATACCAGGGAACATTGTCGAACCACCACTGAGCACTATGTTTCCATAGAGATCCTTCCAGATATCAGTATCACACTTCATGATGGAGTTGTAAGTAGTTTCATGGATTCCAGCAGCTTCCATACCAATCAAAGACGGTTGGAACAGGACTTCTGGGCAACGGAATCTCTCAGCTCCAATGGCAATAACTTGTCCATCAGGCAATTCATAGTACTTCTCCACGGAGAAGCTGCTCTCTGAGGATTCGAGCTCTTGCTCGTAGTCCAGGGCAACATAGGCAAGTTTCTCCTTCATGTGACGGACAATTTCCCGCTCAGCAGTGGTGGTGAACATGTAACCTCTCTCTGTTAAGATCCTCATGAGAGAATCAGTGATATCACGACCAGCAAGGGGGAGACCGAGAATGGCATGGGGAAGCGCATATCCTTCGTAGATTGGTACAGAATGGCTCACACCATCACCAGAATCCAGCACAATACCTGTTGCATATAAAACTTATAAAAATGGAGCTAGGTTCGAGTAATCTATACCAATACTAAACTATTATAATAACCGAAATATGGTACAATTTGGTTCAACCTCCATTTTGGTTATCCACTCTCACGACCGTCAGATCTTCTTGATCAAATGATAAGAATCGTTAAATCTAAATATTAAAATAAAACAATACTCAAAACGATTCTAAATGTTAAAATAAAACAATACTCAAATCTACTAGGTATTTATATTATTATTTACAAAGTTACAAATAAGTTCTCAGTTTATCCACCCAATAACAAATAATATAAATATATAAAGTACGGAAGAAAGTTACTTGTAAGGACAAACACGAACCATTTGTACGCCCACTTGAATAGAGAGCAAGAACAGCCTGAATTGTAACATACATTGCAGGAACATTAAACCTCTCGAACATAATCTGAGTCATCATCTCCCTGTTGGCCTTGGGATTAAGCGGTGCCTCAGTTAAAAGAACAGGTTGCTCCTCAGGAGCAACTCGAAGCTCTTCATAAAAGGTATGATGCCATATTCTCTCCATGTCATCCCAATTTTGTACGATACCATGCTCAATTGGATATTTCAAGGTAAGAACACCTCTCTTCCACTGGGCTTCATGGCCAACGTATGCATCCTGCGCCATTCTTTGTCTCGGTCTGCCAACGATACTGGGGAATACTGTTTTAGGACCATCATCACCAGCAAAACCAGCCTACAGAATCAACAGAACCTTACTAACTGCATATGTACATTGATAAACTTCACAAGCATTATGAAAATCAACTAACCTTAACCATTCCACTTCCATTGTCAATAACAAGTGGTTGGATATCGTCAGCATCAGCCATTTTAAGTTTCTCTACGAAATAGTTCTCTTCGTTTTTGTTTCAGCTAACATGTAAACACTTTATATTAAATAGTCTTGTGCCCCAAGCTAGCCTAGCCCTTTTGGAAAACGTGGTCATTTTATTTACAAATACATGAGCATTGACTTTTGAAGTTAGTTGTGTTAACGAGTATAAAATCCATCCGGTTTGGCATTTCCTCTATCATTTTAAGGTTTTAGTGTGAGTGAACTGGGTGTTGGGTCGTTAATCGTAGTGAAAGTGTTAATGATTAAAAAATCATGTTCGGTCACTTGCTAAGTTGTTTCCTACTTAATTTTCATTTTGACTTTTTGGTAGTCGAAATGAATAAAATTTAACTGAAGTTTATATATATTATATAATCGAAAGAATATTAGAAATTTATTTACTCTGATATAATAAACTATATAATTTTGAGTTTTTGAAGTTTTTGAAAATAGTTATAGAAGTTTCTTAATACGGTAAGAAATTGATCACCAAATAATAAAAATGAACAAATAACTAGTGATACAAACAAAATCTATAGTTTGTATCTGTAATCTAATGTCTACAGAGAACCAGTACACGTTATCCATCGGCGCAACTCGATAGTCAAATTAGTTTAATTGCAATAAACTAGTTTTGGTTAACTAATCAGAGGCAGAGTAAAGTAAGGTAATGTACTAATCTGAATTAACTTAAATTTTAAATATAAATCTCTAACAACTAAGAACATGTTACTCCCGGGTTTGATTTGATTATAATAAGCTATAACAACTTTAAGAGCATCACTAGGTGTTGGCTTGGCTATAATATTTTTAGCTCAGCAGAATTACAAATGCTCCTGTTACGTATAACAGTAGTTTGGTAAAATTATACTCCATCTGTCTGGATACGGAGGACAAGGCAATACAAAACAATTAATAAAATAAGGGAAACAAGTAATTAAGCATTAATTTAATATAAAGGTACAAAATAATTAGCTGATGGGGAATATTAATACAACCCCCCGCCCAAATTACAATAAAAATTGACTCCACCAAAATTTGGCTCCAAAATTGAAAAGTAGAGATCCTATAAATAGCCAGCTGACACATGTACAAACTAAGTTCTCAAAATATACATATAAATACACTCAAAAACATGGCAGCTACATTTCCAAATCCAGGAGATCTAAGTGATACTTTAATTTCAGGTTCAGTTATGGGCACTACAAAAGGAAAGAGATTGTCAAATACAGAAAAGAATCAAATTGTTCAAGTACTATCAATAAACTACAACAATAAGAAGCTCAAAAAGGGAATGATAAAAAATCTTGCCTCTGAATATGCAGTGAGCAGAGTGACAATTTCAAAGATATGGAGAGTGGTTTTACAATCATTAAAAATTGGTGAAGTTCCTAATGTCCACAAAAAATATAAAGGTACGTGCCATCGATATATAGTGGATTTAGAAAAGGTACGATGAATTCCCTTGCATTTAAGAACAAATATTAGAACACTTTCTTGTTAACTTGGTGCACCTAAATCTCCTGTTCATAGGCTGATTCTGAAAGGAAAAATCAGATCACATTCAAATGCTTTAAAATCCTATTTAACACTTTTAAATATGGAGGCAATGGTGAAGTTTGTCTTAACCCATATCGAAAGATCAACACTACACATAAATCCAACCTATGTAGGCATGTTTTCTATAATTCAAATAGACGAAAAATGGTTTTATATGACGAGAACAGCACAAAAGTACTACTTGCTGCCGGATGAAACGGAACCACATAGAACCTCAAAATCAAAGAGATTTATAAGTAAAATAATGTTGATGAGTGTTATTGCTAGACCTAGGTATGATGAAGATGGTACTTGTACTTTTGATGGGAAAATAGGAATATTTCCCTTCATAATTTAGAAACCAGCAGATAGAGCAAGTTAAAACAGGGCCAGGGGTGTTATAGAAATTAAGCATATCTAAAGTATCAGTAAAGTTGTGATAAAGACATGTTTACTTGAAAAAATTATCTCGTCTATTAAGGCGAAATGGCCATCCGGCTGTGATAAACATATTGTCATCCATCAAGATAATGCAAGGCCTCACATCAATGACAATGACTTAGATTTTGTTGATGTTGCACAATCTATGGATTTAATATTACGCTAGCTAATCAACCGGAAAATTCTCCGGATCTCAATATCAATGATCTGGCTTCTTTAGAAATATACAAGGACTAAAACAAAAAAAGGCGCCTAAAACGGTTTGTCAGTTGGTTGATGTAGTCAACAAAGCCTATGAAGAAGTCAATGATTCAACTTTAAATTATGTATGGTTATCACTAATGAGTTGTATGACAGAGATACTCAAGCATGATGGTAATAATAACTATAAGCTCCCTCACATATCGATACTGAAAATTGGATTATTCATCTCGAGAAGATTTTTGATGCACTGGGTTGTGATGAGATTTAGAAAGTCAGGTTGGATGTGTGTAAGTTGGAGGGGGATGCTCAAAGGTGGTGGAGAGGAGTGAAAGCTACTAGAGGGGTAAAGTATGTAGAAGCTTTGGAATGGCAGGGATTCAAGAAGGTGTTCTATGAGCAGTACTTTTCATGCTAATAGGGAGAGTTATTTGATGGTTTTTCATTCTATTACACAACACCATGATGAGAGTATTACTGATGATATGGCGAGGTTTATAAGGTTGGCTGGATTTGCGGGGACAGTTGTAGGGACTGCTGCACAACCGGCTGATAAATTTAAATGGGGGTTGAAGTCCTATCTGAGGGGTTTCTTAATTTCATTTAAATTTTATAATGTGACAGAGGTAGCTGATACAACAAAGGATGTTGAGAAAGAGCGCATAGATTTCAGGACTTCCAGGTCTAACAGTGATAGTAAGAAGACTAGAGATGATCATGGTTTTGTACAGGGTAGGCAGTGGTATGGAGGTCAGAGTAGTCAATAGGGACAGTGGCACGGACAAAATTATAATAGGGGTGGTCAGTCATTTAATGGTCATAATCAATACGGTGGTCAGATACACAGAGCACAGAGGAAAGAGAAATAAATTGAAAAAGAAGAAGAAAAGGTGAGAGATGGAAGAAGAAGAACAACAGTCATACCCGCCCTTTTTAAAAAAACAGGGAAGAAAATCATGCAACAGTCCAGTTGGGTCATCAAACTTCACCCCTTCTCGCTTCTAAATTGATCGACTCTTGTTCAACAACATCCTTCTTCAATGTCTTTGCTTTAAAGTTAACTGGGTCTTGTTCATCAACACGCTTCTTCACCTTTTCTGGACCATCCCCGACAAAGTTGGAATTCTGAAATACGCCGACTGGCTTATCAAATTTTAACCTTCTTCCTTTTAAATTACTTGCCCCCTCTTTAATTACGTTATTATTCTCCCTTTCCAGAGTATTTTCCACAATCATGTCATACAAATCCACAATATCTTCGACTATAGAGACTAACGATGACGGAGATGATTCGATTTCAGAATCTGAATCAAAAATTGGGGCTGAATCGTTTATGATTTGAGACTCCGTTGAATAAGTTTAATTGAATGTATATAGACAATACAAAATGAAACCGAAGATTTTTAATTTAGAGTTCTTGAAGAATAAAGGGAAATGAAGCAAATTGGTTCGACCGAAGTGTTGGTATAATAAAATTAAGAAGATAAGAAGTTTGTGGGTGGGATTACTTTAGTTCATAAAATATGATTATGTTTTCATTAATTTTGGATTATAGAACTTGTCTGATAGTAATTAACTTCAGTACAATAATTTTATAATATTAAATTTCTTACTATTTTTGGTAATGTAAAGAAATGAGTGGAACGGCTCAAAATAGTAACTGTAAACAATCCAGTGGGACGGTGGGAGTACCTAAAAGAAAAATTTTGCAATAAATATAGCCAGTGATATGTGGTTATTTATAAATTTTTTTAATTAGTTTCTCAATTATTTCTTTACACTTATATTTTTTGTATATCCTTTGCAATTCTTTACATTTCAAATTTATCTAAAAATAGTAAAGTATTAATAAAATAAAAAATAACCACTTCCACAACTTACCTCTAGGACTGTCAAAAAAATTTGAAAAATTCGATATTCGTTCGAAAAATCCGCATTCTTATATGAAATAAAGCGGATACTATCAGTATCTGAATCCGATAATTACGGAAACTGATAATGATATAGGCATATTCACCGATAATATCTGTATCTGAATAAATGTATATTATATTTAAAATTTATATATAATTTAAAATTATTCTATTCAATTTTATAATGTGTATCTTTGTGTGTGTATATTATTTAAATAATATGTTCATACAAATTTTATATATATTGTGGGTAAAAATTTATGTTTATATTGATTATACTTATTTAATACTACGGAGCTTAATGTATTTAATGGTTGCACTTGTGTTTCTTAGCTTAAATTTGCCCTCACAAAATGCTTACATATATCTGTGTGTTTAGAGAATCACGTTAAAATGTAGTTCTAAGTGGATGGGTAAGACTCCTTATATATATGTTGGATGTCGATGCATTGGACTAGGGTTGGGAGACTTGGTGAGTAAGTCCCGTCTTTGATTGGACATTGAAGTCCTAAAACGTTGGAAGCAGATCCCTTATTGGTTTAGGTTCCTTGGAGGCTACTTTTCAAGAGTTGTATCCTTAATTAGATACCTTTAATGTGCTGTTCATTTATCCTATTTACTAATTATTAAATTAATAAATAATTAGAATTTCGGGTCTCATTAATTGGGTTTAGTCATTGGACAATATTAGATATAATCAATACGACATTAATTACGCAATTTAGGGTTATTTTTATTCCTTATCAATATCATTGTAAAAATAGTATGAACATATGTAAAATATCATTTTAGTTCAATAATTAAAAAAAAATTCTACTGAAAGTATAAATAAAAATAATTTTTTTGAATAAATTAAAATATGATTAAATCACTTGAACCCTTATTTTAATTTTTAAAAATTAATTTTTAATATTTACTATAAAATTTACAATATTTTTTAATTTTTAATATAAAATAAAAAATTTAATTAAAAATCAGATTATCCTTTAAATATTTTCGAATTCAAATACAGATATAAATGCGAATTTTTCGGTTAAGGATACAAATTTTTGAGGTTAAAATCTGTTATGCTCGATGAGAGTTTTAATTTGATCACTAAAACCTAAGATTTGGAGTTAAAAAACAACTTCGAAAGTGTTTTTGATCTTCGAAATTTGAACTATAAGATGCATACAGTTATAATCTGAACTTGAATGATTTTTTTTCAATTTTACTCCTAATCAAACTAACGTTAACCGTCAATCTAGATGAAAAACAATCTAAGGGGCGTTTGTATCGCATATGGGAATGGTAATCGGGAATGGGAATGGAATGAATGTGAATGGGGGGTAGCGAGAAAGGGAATGACTTAACCGAAGGCGTTTGGATTGTGCTGGAATCAGAATAAGATTACTGAATCAAGCTGTTTGGATTACCCTGGAATGGCAATCAGAATGCTTTTCTAAAAAAAATTAAAATATTAATTCAAAAATTGAGATTAATATAAATAAAAAATATTTTTAAATAAAAATTAAATAAAAATTAATTGTTTTAACTGAATATAGAAAAAAATCAAAACTAAAATTAAATTTAACACAAAAAATTATTTTGAATTTTACAATCAACTCATATTTTTTCCTCCGGCAAATTAAGTGCTAAAACTACTTCCACTACAAAAAGTTATCTTCACTAGCATAATTCAACAATGTTCTCAGGATGTAATAAATAATAATAGCATTTTAGCTATAAATATAGTAAAAATCTAAACCATATACATCCAACAGGAAGTAACTGCATTAAAACTAGAAACTTGATACAATCTTTAAAGTACTGGTAGCAGCACCTAGAAGTACGGGGAACAATAATAATAAAATCTCCTTACTATATCTGCAGGACGTACAAATAACAAAAATCACTTTTTCTTCTTGGACAGTATAAGGTGAAAAATATATTCTTTTCTCAACTCTACATTGGCATGATAAAAAACTTTCAATTTATGGGGCTCAGCCATAAGAATTTCAGCAGCCTCCAACACTTGACTCTTGACAATCCTTCCATTTGAGTTAATTTATCCATCACTTTACATGTCATGTCATCACTCTCGTTAGAACCAACTTATCAAGATGCATGTCAAGAGTATCCATAAATGATCCTAATTTGCTAGACACGTCATCAAACATGGCAACTAAATTTTTTTTGGTGTTATCCTCTGATCGTTTTCTTTTACCCAATTTGGAAATAGAAGGACACTCTTGGTCAGTTTCATAAGTGGATGCACTAAACATTGATTCAGTTGTTTTATTACCCATGTTCTTAATTGCATCACAGAATTGTTCAACATGACTACGGTTGCTCGATCGTTCCCCATCAACTGTCCAAGTGCATTAAAATGTGAAAATGAAACGCCCCACATTCCTCTGGCATCCTCGTGACTCTGATATTGTAAGATACAAAAAAAGAATTTAGCAACCTAACTCCATATTAGTGGAACATTACAAACACATAGCCATAGAAGATACTGCTAGTTTACGGCCCTGATCGAGAGTATGTTTTGAACCAGATGTCTTAAGTTAACAATGAGAGCCCGATCCTCATCAATAGTCCAATTCCTCTTGTTTTCCCCTCTTCCTGAATTCATCCTATATATAAAATGACATGATAAGCATAAAATTTCTTAGAATTAGGAATTACCCATGTTACGAAATTATTTAGCAACATTGTATTCACTCACTTGGACATTTTAACATATACTTTTGTGTCATTATTCCAAATAATACATGTAAGTTGTAAAATTGACTTTAAATCCATAAATAATACAATTGATCATAAAAATAATACATACACAGATACGAGTGTATGATATATAGCCTAAATATAAATTTAAATTTACATTACCTTGAAAATATACATGAATAATGTAAATTTGAACTTGCAATTCGTAGTGACTGCACACTCGCTGAAATCAGAGACGTAAAAGAAGAGGGGAGAGAAGAATAAAAGAACGAAGGAGAGAGAGTAAAATTTGTGAGTGTGTATATTTTTGAGAGAGAGATGGAAGGAGATACAAGGAGAGAGGATTGAAGAAGGAGAGACAACGAAAGAGGGAGAGAGAGAGGAGCGAAGAAACAGAAGAGCGAGAGAGATAGAAGGAGAAAATAGCGAGAGATTAGAGAAATCGATAGAGAAGAGAAGAAAGAAAGATCTAAGTAGAAAATTAAATAAGACATTCGGGAATGAATTTGAAATCCCGTGGTATTGATAAGGTTTGGGTTACCCGGTTAATAGGAAACGGGTTCCCATTCCTAGACTTCTAAAATATAATCCAAACAACATAGTTAGGGAGTAGGATTCCCATTTCAGTTAACCAAGCCCATTAACCCCCAACCAAACACCCCCTAAGAGTATCAAACGAAGTGCTTTCTATACATAAGTATGCAAATTGTGACAAAATATAATTTATGAACTATTCAAGAAAACGCATATCATATTTACTCTAAAATACTACAAATCATGTTATTACTCTATCTGTATTGGAAGTTGGAACATTGTTAATCCTTTTTCTAATATCTGATCTAAGGATATTCAATATTTTTTTAAAATAAAATACTTTTCACTAAATCATCCATTTTGTTTTTCTACTTTCTTACATTTCTTATTAAAATGTGACCCATATAAATTCATTATATCAGAAATGTTATAGTATTCAAAATGGTTTTCAAAATCATTCACAAATGTTATATGTCACGTACATACTTGATAATTTTTCTGATAATAAGATGAGACCCCGTATACATATATAAACGTCCACAAATTAAAACATGATATATGTCACGCTATGTCATTCGAAAAAATTTATGGATACAAAATTTGGGGTACTAATACTATTTACATGTCCAAAGCCTTACATTAAACCAACTATCGACTTTTTACAAGGTAAATTGATCTAAATTTTAGTTAGAAAAGGCAATTTAATACTCGACCAATTTAGGGTTAATGCACCTTTTTATTCATTTCATAGTATATTTTGTGTAAAATTGAATATAAATAAATATTAACATCAATTTTTTATGTAAAACTTTTATAAAAAAAATACATATACGTAAAATATAATTAAATATTATTAATATTTAATTATAAATATATACTGTTTTGTGTACATGATGTCGTGTAATCAAAGGGTAAAGACAAAACGGACACTAAATCTCGGTCACGTACTCTCGTGTGGCGTATTGTACTCTCGTTTGGCGTACTAAAAAGGCACACACAAATACTAAATTTTCATGTCGTGTCATTTTATTTCATAATAATTTTGTGTTACACGAAATTGTCCGGTCTATAGTATATGTCTGTATAGCAACTAAAACATAATTAAATCATGCCCCATCGTGGAACTTTTGGGGCCCAAGACGAGATAATATAACGGGACCCTTAAAATTAATAACCTTTATTAATAAGTGAAACATGTTTTTAAGCTATATTTTGATTTCACTTATTTCTTTGTTCCACCACCTTTTGGTTTCACCTTTTATGATACATGTTATAATTCTAAGTATATTATTTTTGTCTTCTTAATTCCTATATGACTTATAATTCTGTATGTATTATATTTACCCGTTTTTTAAATTTTAGAAGCCATCCCTTTTATTATTTTTTTAGGTTTTAATTCTATTTTTAATTATGTTTTAAAATAAAGAGGTTCATAAATTGGTCCAACTAAATAGTTTCCGAAAAATATAAACCACGACAACTAAATAGATCATGTGTTTAAATTGGAATATTTTAATTTAGATTTTTTTTTTAATTTGTTAGTGGAATTCCATTTTAATAAAAAGATATGAATATTATAGACACTGTATTTTGATTTCATCCCTAGAAAATAATAAATTTGTTCAAACCATATTATGATTACAATTCTATTTCCATAGAACTCTAAATTATTTCTTCATATGGTACTTGATTTCATCTTAGGTTGGCTACGCCGTATTTTGGTTTCACTCCTACATTTCTATTTCATGTACATAAATATGTTATTTTTAACGAAATATAGATTGCTTGAATCATATTATAATCATGATATTTTTATTTTTCGTAGAATTATTTTTTATTTTTTATTAAAATAATAAAATGAAATCTTTTTTATGTCTTTTCAGACAACAAAGACATAATAAGGTTGAATTTATTGTTCTAATAAGATTTGAATAAATGAAAACTACATAAATTTCAAAAGAAAAATTATAATAATAGTACAATTTTATTTATTATATATTTTATTTATACTTTAGAATTAATTTCTATAATCATTGTTTAATATTGATATTTTGATTTCGACTCGTGTTTTGAACTGGTTATCAACTAGTATATGTTAATAATCCAAAGCAATTATATTTTCTATTATGATTTGTGTCTATATAAATAGTAGAAAATAATAGTTGTAATTCATAGTTAAGAATATGTCTAAGATTTCAAGAGATTTAATGTTAAAACAATTGATTTTTCTCTAGAAATATTTAAATTTAATGATTGGTGGAGTCATGTAAATTATATCGAGGATAAATTATTTGAGGAGAGAAATAGAAATGGAAAATGCGAGAAACTCTGAATTAATGTGGTACAAATGATTGAACAAGAGTGAACGATAAAAAATTCTTTCTTTCTCATCTGTAAATTTAAAATTTTTCTCAAACATAATTACTGATATAGATAATATATAACTATAGAGATAAATTTGAGAAGAGAAGAGCTACATGTTAGAGATGGAGATTATCACACAACTTTATTCATATGTCCAACCAGATATTACAAGGTTTATATAGGGCCATAACTTATGAGTTACAAGTAAATGAAAGGCCAAGAGGTGTGTATAACATTAAAGAAAGCTGAAAAGCTAAGAGTCATCCATTAAATATATAACACTCCCCCTTGAATGACTCACATCAACGACATGCCTCATTAAAACCTTACTAGGAAAAACCCAGTGGAAAAAACCCTAGTGAAGGAAAAATAGTACATGTATTGTATAAATAATAAAATACCATGATTCCCCTTCATTTGAACATATATAACTACTAGCATATATCCCGAAATCTAAGCATTTCAATCTTGTGCACTAATTTCTCAAAAGGAGTTGTAGGAAGCGCTTTTGTGAATAAATCTGCTGGTTCCTCACATGAGCGAATCTGACAAACATCAATTTCCCTACTCCGTTGAAGTTCATGAGTGAAGAAAATTTTTGGGTCAATGTGCTTTGTCCGGTCTCCTTTAATGTAGTCTTTCTTCGTCTGAGTGATACATGCTTCATTATCTTTGAAAAGAACAGTAGGAGTTCCTTTATTAATTGAAAGATCACATGATTCTAGAATATGATGGACTAGAGATCTTAATCATAAACACTCTCGACTTATTTCATGAAGTGCTAATAACTCAACATGATTTGAAGAAGTTGCTGCAAGAGTCTATTTTGTAGATCGCCAAGATATTGCAGTCCTGCCATATGTGAATATATAATTTGTTTGTGATCTTCCCTTGTGTGGATCAAACCGATATCCTGCATCTGCATAACCAACTAATTCCACTTTTGAGTCTTTAGAATGAAATAAACCCATATCCATTGTTCCTTGAAGATATCTAAATATTTGTTTCACACCAGTCCAATGTCTTCGAGTTGGAGCAGAACTATGTCTTGCCAAAAGGTTAACAGAAAATGCAATATCAGGACGTGTACAATTGGCAAGATATATTAGTGCACCAATGGCACTAAGATATGGTACTTCCGGACTAAGAAGTTCTTCTCCCTTTTTTTGGGCGGAATGGATCCTTATTATTTTCTAATGATCGTACAACCATGGGTTTACTCATAGGATATGCCTTATCCATAATAAACTGTTTAAGAATCTTTTCAATATATAAAGACTAGTGGACAAAGATTCCCTTAGATAAATGTTTAACTTGAAAACCAAGGCAGAGTTTTGTTTTACCCAAGTCCTTCATGTCAAACTCTCTTTTCAAATATCCAATCATTTCATGAAGTTTATCTTGGGTTCCAATGATGTTTAAATCATCAACATATACTGCAATGATAGTAAACCACAATTTTGTCCTTTTAATAAAAACACATGGACAAATTACATTATTAGTATATCCATGTTTCAAAAGATATTCACTGAGACGATTGTACCACATACGACCCAATTGTTTCAATCCGTATAATGATCTCTGTAATTTAATGGAGTAAATCTCTTAGGGTTTTGAACTATATGCTTCAGGCATTTTTAATCCATCAGGAATCTTCATATAAATGTCAATATCAAGTGACCCATAGAAGTAGGCAGTCACAACATCCATTAAAATTCATTCGAAGCCCTTCTAGAATTGATAAACTTATCAAAAATCTAAATGTTGTTGCATCCATTACCGGGGAATAAGTTTTATCGTAATCGATTCCCGGTCTTTGTGAGAAGCCTTGAGCAACAAGGCGTGCCTTGTATCTCATAATTTCATATTTCTCATTTCTTTTACGCACAAATACCCATCTATATCCAACGGGTTTTACACCTACAGGTGTTTGGATAATAGGTCCAAAAACTTGGCGTTTTTCAAGTGATTTCAGTTATGCTTCAATAGCTTCTTTCCACTTTGGCCAATCATTTCTTCTTTTAGATTCATAGATCAATCTAGGCTCATGATCCTCGATTTCCTCAAAAATGTCAAGTGCAGCTGCATATGCAAATATATCATCCATGATAATTTCTTTTCTTTTCCACCTCTTTCCTGAAATGACATAATTTATCGAGATCTCTTCATTGTCAATAATTTCAGGTGTTTGATCATCCTTGGAAGACGTCTCTTCAGTGATCAATCCTATGATGTCATTTGATGTTCCAACTTTCTTATCAAGTTTCCTTATTTTTCTTGGAGTTTTATCCTTGGATCCAATAGGTCTACCACGCTTCTGTCGTGCTTTAGACTCATTTGCTAGCATGATTTTATTATCTTCTTCAAGAAGTTTAATCTTACAAGGAACATTAACAGCTGGTATATGTGACTTTGTCACATCCTTGACATCAGCAAATGCATCAGGCAATCTATTTGCAACTTCTTGTAGGTGGATAATCTTTTGAACTTCAAGTTCACATTGATTTGTACGAGGATCAAAATGAGACAGGGATGCTGCATTCCATAAATTTTCTTGCTTTTCTTTTTCAAATTTTATCTTATCTCCCCCTAATGCAGGAAATACTGCCTCATCAAATTGACAATCGGTAAATCTTGCCTTGAATAAATCACCAGTCATGGGCTCCTAATATTTAATAATTGAGGGAGATTCAAACCCAACATATACCCCTAGTCTTCTTTGGGGTCCCACTTTTGTTCGTTGGGGAGGGGATATCGGAACATAAACTGCACACCCAAAAATTCTTAAATGAGAGATATTTGGTTCTTTATAATTTACAAGTTGCATAGGGAAATATTGATGATAAGAGGTCGGCCGTAACCGAACTAAAGAAGCCGCATACAATATCGCATGTCCTCAAGTAAAATTTGGTAAATTTGTTTTCATAAGTAAACGTCTAGCAATTAGTTGTAGCCTTTTAATGAAAGATTCGGCCAGAACATTTTGAGTGTGTACGTGGGCAACAGAATGTTCCACTTCAATCCCAATTGACATATAATAATCATTAAAAGATTGGGATGTAAATTCTCCTGCATTGTCCAATCTTATTTTCTTTATATTATGATCAGGGAATTGTGCTCTTAATCGAATTATTAGAGCAAGGATTCGTGCAAAAGCAACATTACGAGTGGACAATAAACTAACATGCGACCATTGTGTTGATGCATCAATGAGTACCATAAAGTACTGAAATGGCCCACTAGATGGGGTAATTGGTCCACATATATCTCCTTGTATTCACTCCAAAAAAATTTGGGCATTCAATTACAACATTCACAGGAGATGGTCTAGTTATCAATTTTCCTTGAAAACAAGCAATACAAGGGACATCTTTAGATAAAGGAACAATTTTGTTCTTGAGAGAGGATGTCCATTTGAGTTTTCTATAATTCTTCGCATCATTATTGAACCCTGATGGCCTAAACGATCATGCCATATTATTAAATTAGTTGGGTTCTCTAATTTTTTGTTTACCACCAAATGTGATTCAACTGAATTTATAAAGGTGTAATACAATCTAGATTTATATGAGGGAAGCTTTTCAATTAACTGATTCACCCCTGAGACAACTGATGTGATATATAAAAATTCTTCATAATTTACATTTGTTATCTCTATGTGATATCCATTTTTACGTATATCTTTAAAACTCAAAAGGTTTCTTTGTGATTTGGTGGAAAACATTGTATCATCAATGATAAGTCATGTACCATTAGGTAACACTATATTTGCTCTTCCAGAGCCATCAATAAGATCTGATGCACCAGATATGGTGTTCACAGTTGCTTTAGCTAACTTTAGATGCAAAAAATATTTTTGAGTTTTTAGAATTGTGTGTGTTGTTGTACTATCTGCTAAGCAAAGTGATTCCTCATCTTTTAAGACATATGATGAGAGGCTGTTGGCCATATTCTTCATAAAAATTAAAGTAAAATTAGAAATAAAACATCTCATAATATTTCATAGACTTTAAAATTAAGCAACATATCAACTAAAAAAGTTTATAGTTTATCCGTAAAAACATAAACAATTAATAAAATTAAACAAGGCCTTTTATTTAATTGGCAACATCCCCAGCAAATTTGGCCACCTCCATATTGCCATCTTCAAAGAAATCAGACACTTCCATGTGAGTAGAGTTAAGTGGATCAATTTGATTTTCTCCACCAAGGTGAGTTTCAAGCTGGGAAAGACCCAGAAGATCATGTTTCTCAGTAAAATTAGTCTCAACACTTTTTAAATAAGCTTGATAGAGATCAACAAGATGCTTGGAGGTATGACAGGTACGACTCCAGTGCCCTTTCATTCCACAGCGATGACAAATGCTTTCAACCCTTTGACCCATCATATTTCCCTTAGGCTTTTCCTCATTCTTTGTCCACTTCTGGTGATGAGGCTTCTTTTTAAAATTTGAGAAGTTTTGATATTATGTCCTCGACCATGCCCAAAACCACGTCCACGGGCATGTCCACGGCCTCGTCCAAAATCACGTCATCGTCCTTGTCCACGTCCAAAATCATTACTAGTAACAACATTCACTTCGGGGAATGGTGTTGAAGCAGTTGGACGAGCTTGATCATTTTTCATCAAAAGTTCTTATTTTGTTCAGCAAGCAGCAAGACAGAAATAAGTTTAGAATATTTTGTGAACCCTCGTTCACGATATTGCTGTTGCAGGAGCATATTGTTGGCATAAAAAGTGGAATAAGTCTTTTCCAGCATATCTTTATCGGTTACATTTTCACCGCATAATTTCAGGTAAGAAGTGATTTTGAACATTGCTGAATTGTACTAGCCTACACCTTTATAATCTTGCAAGCGCAAGTGTAGCCAATCATAACGAGCCTTAGGGAGTATCACAGTTTTTTGATGATCATATCACTTTTTTAGATCCTTCCAAAGGTTTAACGAATCCTTAACAGTTAAGTATTCAGTTTTCAAGCCTTCATGAAGGTGATGACGAAGGAATATCATGGCCTTTGCCTTTTCTTGCTCATTTTTCAAATTTCCTTCTTTTATGGTGTCTCCAAGACCCATAGCATGAAGATGAATTTCAGCATCAAGGATCCATGTCAAATAATTGTTGTCGGTGATATCAAGAGCGTTAAATTCAAGTTTTGTAAGATTTGACATTTTAGCTATAACACAAATCACAAATATTTAAAATAATTATATTTAGAAGAAAAATTATATTAGAAAATCAAGATTTATCAACAAAACATAAATCTTATCATGTAAGAATATACAAAGATTGATCTATTATATACAATCACAAAGATTCCAGAGTGTTACACAAAACATGATAATGGGAAGTTACTACGAACATAAGTTAAAATGCAGGTTGCTACAACAGGTGGTACACGTAGCCAAATATAAAGCTAATGTAGTAGCCAAATATAAAGCTAATGTGAGGATAATATTTACCATTAACAAGGTATGTAGCTATGTCTCGTGTGTCAATCATTAGAAGTATGTGCGTACTTCTGTAAGATTATGACAACCTACCAATAGTAGTATCACATTGCATTAACAAATAAACGGTGATCAAAACTTATTGATGTATGATATTGCGAAAAGTCATGTGAAAACGTTGACTGAATTTCTATTTGTACAATTAATAGTGTACGGTCTGTGTAAAAATAATGCATGTGAATGTGGTTTAAAAATATGTTATAGGTGAACACTATGAGACCTCTGACTGTGATATTTTGTTGAAATGAATATAATAAAATAAACATTAAGTGCACTTGCGAAAAATTACTGTTGTAATTAAAAAATGATATGGTGGGCTGCAGAAATTGACTAGCACAAAATTAGTCAATTCTCTAGGTTAAGCTATTTTGGAGTGTAAAATCCTACTTGGCTACTACACAGAAAGGTACACATAGAAGATTAAGTTATATATTTGGTGACCAAGTCCTATGTAAATATAAAGACTAGTTTACCAAAGTAAGTTCAATCATTTATAAGTCTAAAATAATGGTGCACATTCACGAAGCAAGATCAGAAAGGAAAATACAAGAAACAGAAGATATCATGTATTTGTATGCTAAGGACAAGTAATTATACATGCATAGTGCAAGGAATAATATTTCAGAATATGTATATGGGTTTAGAACATTTAGCATTATCATGTCGTTCATGCTGCTAGAAATAAAGAGATAAAGTACCTTAAAAGATCAAGTCCCGACTTCTTTTCAACCACCAGAAAAACAAAACGTTGTATATAAGAACGTCGTGTTGATAACATGATATAGATAATATATAACTATAGAGATAAATTTAAGAAGAGAAGAGCTATTCATATGTCCAACCACATATTACAAGGTTTACCACATATTACAAGGTTTATATAGGGCCATAACTTTTCAGTTACAAGTAAATAAAAGGCCAAGAGGTGTGTATAACATTAAAGGAAGCTGAAAAGCTAGGAGTCATCCATTAAATATATAATAATTACAAAATTTTCAAAATTTGGGATGTTTTCAATTTTGGGCCCTTTTCATTTAAACTACCCTCAGGACCGGGTCTAAATTTGATTGATGTTTTATTGGTTCTGTTAACTTCTGAATTTGATTGATGCTTTATTTGTTCAGTTAACTTGTAGATAAATAAACGAAAAGCCGCATGTCGGTCGTAAATGGATGGCAAGCTAAGAGCATCTTTAGTGGGAGAGCCTATTTCCCATTTAATTGAATCTCACTAACTTGCCAAATAATCAAAAACTGGATTCAGGCCTCAACTTAATAAAATCATCCAACGCACAAACTGTTATACAGGATCATGTGACCCCATTTGTTATACCATAAAAAATGAAAAAACAACATGTTATGAATTAAATATTGATATAAAGTGACAATTTGCAGAGATGGGTTCAGCCCATTTTGGTGGGACTTCCCACTTTAAATATTTCCCAAATCCACTTTGCTAGTCCCAAGGTATCAAGTGACCCTCCATTGAAGGTTCTCTAAATCTCTCTTCTTGTAGTTATTTGTTTAGTCTAGTAAAGGTGAAGTGATCGAGCAATATAGACTATTATTTTTAGAATAATGATGGGGAACCCAAATGTTGAACTAAAATTGTTATAAAAGCAAGACAAGTATTGAAATTTAATTTGTGCGTGTATATGAATGTATGCGGGATACTATATTATTGTAAAGAAAATTATCATTTATAAAAATATTTGAGAAAAAAATTATAATAATATTTAGGACTTTTAACATTTTTCTTATTTTTAATTTTATAACGATATTTGATACCTTTAACATTTTTCTAATTTTTAATATCGGCCCAGATTTACATGTACTGGTTTTGTTTTATTCATTGTCGCTCAAGTAGATCATAATGGTTAAAATAGGGCTCCCGGACATTTTTGGCACACTTGAATGAAAAGACCATTTTTATGGCACAACCACTCAGAATCTTCCAAAAATGGCACAAAACGCCACTACTTTTGGGGTTCATCCTCAGAGGCCCAGAAGTAGTGGCGTTCTGGGGTTTATTTTTTTTTTCTTTTTTTTTCCTCCCGGTTTGTGACTTGTGTTTATTGTTTTTCAAGTACAAAAAATCCTCTAGAGTTCATTTTTTGAGCTGTAATATTAAATTGTAAAAAAATTATTTTGGTTTAATTTTTTTTTGTTGGTGAGTCATGTAAACCTATTTTTAGTGTATATTTTTATTTTAATCAAAAAGTTGTAGATATATGACTTTTGTAGCTTCGAAAAGGGTGTCATGCGAGTCGAGTGTGCATTTGTTACGTGAGGGCATGTTTTGCAACGCTCATATTTAATTCCCCAAAGATTTATTATGGTTTAATTATTTTTATGTTGACTAGTAATGCAAACCTATATGTAGTATGTATTTTTATTTTAATTTTAATTTTTTTTGTATTGTTTTAGTTGCTTGCAAAAGTGTATCATGGGGGAATATATTTTTTCTTGAAGATGCCTCATATTTGTTCTTAACTCATTTGCTGATAATGGATACTTAACTTGAAACACAAATTCCATCACATAATATAAGTTACATAATAACACAGTTGAAAAACTTTGTCTACTTCGATACACAATAATAAAATGATACATAAATAGAAATGAGTACGATGCAATAATACAAATATTAAAAACCAGCAATATATAAACCGGATCGTTCATCTGTATCATCGGAGTTATCATCATCTTCATTGATGTTCCAGCTATGGGACTCGATGAACGCCTTCATTCTCTACAATTCCCTCGTTGACTCCTCATTTCCACGCTGCAACTCACGAATTTCTGCACAGTAGGCTACATTTTCTATGGTAATTTCTTTCCTAAGAATTTCAATGAGAACTGTTACACGGGGTTAAAGCAGCTCTTCGATCCAACGTTCGCAAATACAAACACTGTCGGGACATTTGATAAACCGCATGCCTGCGTCAATACCCTTCCAGTAATGCGCTACAACAGCTATCTTTTCACAAAAACAATTATCCAAATTTGGGAGTGAAGACATAATTACTTTTGACGAGTGCGACTTTATGAGGTTGTAACTCTCTATTTATAAGTGATTTGGTAAAGAATAAATTATTTTTATAATTTATCACAACGGTGAAGCTACTTTTAATGACAGTTCACGTGCTAAACATACTATACAATTACAGTTCATATTTTAAAACTTAATTGTGACTTGTCATTGTTACTCTCACCTACATTATTTTCAAAATTATAGATTCATTATCTGTTGTAAAGTGACATTGATACAAGTACATGCAATGTCTTTATTTCATTTCATCTGGAACAGTGAAAACTTTTATCAAAGACTTATATTTTCCTCTGTATTTCATTTATATGATTTGACTTGTCGTTACTGTTTTTCATGTGTCCTTCCAGTTGAACTTTTAAGTGTTTATCTCTAATTATTGAAAATGCTTGCATGTGGTTTCAAATGTATGCTCACGGGATACCTAACTCATTTGCTGATAAGGGTCTATAAATTATTTTCGTACTGCTGTTAATAAATTTGTTACATTTGAGAAGACTACTCATTTATTTTGTTGTATTCAAACTATTATTTACAAAACTTTTATGTAACCTGTCATAGTTTCCTTCCCATTTCATAGTTTCATTTTTTCTACGAGTCCCGACTATGTTTCTGGTTGCTACTTGTCCGATGATGAGTAATAAACATATGAAGTGAGGTTCATAATATGATAGATAATGCAATGCGTTGTATCATTTTTCATACAATATATTTGAATATTGTATTTTAATATTGTACTTTATTATTTTGAGATTTTGAAATTATTATGATAAATTTCAGAATGATCTGACTACTCAGATAGTGTGTGAGTGTGTATGATAAATTTATTATGAAGTACTGTATGAATCCATTGTCACGTAATTGTTAGCATGCCCTATAAATGTCTCCTTACTTGCAATTGAAAATCATAAAGTGGATATAGGTAAAGAAGAGCATCTTCTAGCACATGTAAGTCTATTTGGTGTCAGCTTAGTATCGCGGAATGTATCGGTCGCGGAAAGGAAATGAAAGAAGGTGAGAGCGCCAGAAAGTTGAAGAAGAAGGTGAATCAAAACATTTTAGGTGTGATAAAAGCTGATAAAGTAAAGATTCTAAATGCTTACAATGATCGGTCCCGCACGGAGGATGAGCGCATTCGTCAAATCGATGAAGTGTATAAAAAATACAACAAAATGGAAATCAACCTGATTGTAAGAGAAAATAGTAAAATTGCATGGTATGTTGAAGGTCATCAGGCCTGGCGTGAAGTTGGAGAAGATGAGAAATATGAAAAAGAGGGTGAAGTTGTGGAGACTGGGATATGTTGTTAACCTTGCAGATTTTTGAGTAATCCTGTGATGTTTGTTGTATAATTTTAGTAACAATATGAAGGCATAATTGAAATGTTTGTTTAGAATGGGATACAACTGATAGTAGTTCCATATTTGTAAGTTTGAATGTACAACATAATAAACAAACTTTTGCAAGTAATGTTCGAAATACCATGATAGATTACTTAGATTATACACATGACAATTGTACTACAACATGTAAAGTGAAAGATAATTGTTGAAAATTAAGACAAGAAAATGCAATAATACTAAGAAATGAGCAACTAGAAGTTCACGTTGTTAAGTGTGGGCACCCTGGGCATTTCTTGCTACGTTTGGTGTGACCTTCTTGGTTGCATACACCATATTTCTTTCCTGACCACGGACCATCAATATATGTTTGGATCTGCACCGATTGGCCCTTATCTTCACATTTTTTCTTAAGATTTTTCAATGACTCATCCGCCACTAACTTTCCATAGCCCTGCCAAGGTAGGGGTAATTCGTAGTTCCAGTATTCAGTTGGTTACAACAGATAAATCATTGGCCGGTACAAGCTCCCCATTGTCCGGTTCTTATGACAATTTTTAATGAAATGATCCCAACTCAATGCATGTCTTATACAACCAGCCATTGCGTGAGAGCACATCATATGATGGATCGCCCATTTTTCACACGTGCACGTACGGTCATTGAGGTTGACGACCTGGGTTTTACCTCCCTTTACCCTTCCCTTAGCAGTTGTGCACTGATGTGTAACTACTTTCAAGATCCCACGTATACAGTGAAAAGTAATAATTGTATGTCATGTTACCTTTCTTTGAATTTTTGCTAACATGGTGGTTGAACGCGCACATAATAGTTGACCCTGTTGCAGACCGTCATCCACTATATTTCGATGTGTGTCAATAATTGTGACCGCCTTGTAGAAGAGGTATTCCATCATTGCTGTTACCGGAAGGAAACTAGCCCTTCTTACGTTGTCATTAAAACCCTCAAGCATGTTTGTGCTTGTTTGACCATAGAAAACACCAGTGTCATGGAAAAGTGTCCACCTCTCCACGGGTATTCTGGCAAGATAGTCCATGGCGGGGGGGGGGGGGGAATTTTACCAATCCTTGCCATGTATGTGTCATGTTTCGAGACTTGCGTGGTTGTTCCAGCTTTCCACATCAATTTTTTTAGTTCACCACCAGGGTAATGATGGAAAAAGTTACTTCTGACATGGAGTAGACAGACCCCTATGGATTCATAATGGCTCAGCCAATCCGCTTTGAGGGTCTCGTATTGTACACGCCGGCCTTTTGGCGACAAACATGTCTACGAATACGTTACAAAAACCAAGACCAGTTCTCGTACGTCTCCTCATCAACCAAGCCATAACAAAGAAAAAAATGGTGGTTGTTCGAATCTACACCCATAGCAATAAGTAGCTTGCCCCTATATCTTCCCTTCAAGAAAGTTCCTTCTATTGAAATCACAGGATGCGCATGTTGCCACCCGTCCATCATTGCCTTCAAACACCAAAAGATTCGCTTGTATACGGACGTGCCCCGTTCCTCAGCATGAGGCACGACATCGATCTCAACAATGGTTCCAGGATTTATCTTCATGATGGCTGCAAAAAATATGGGAAGAGCTTGGTATGTTGTAGCCCAACTGTCATAGACTTCCTCAATGGCTATTTGCTTCCCTCTCCACGCTTTATTATACCCCACTATATGGTTGTACTCGTTGTTGATAAGCGGGATAATGGCTTTAATGGGGATTTTTGGTATATCTATTACCTGTTTCACATATCACAGTAAATGTCAAAATATTTCTGTATCAAATATGTAGCGAAGTTGAATAGTTATGTATGTGAAATTACTTACTAGTGGTTTCACAATCTACAAAATCATCCTTGTAGATAACTTCTTGTGATCTTGCAACGGTTGATCAACTATGCATTTGTGTTCCTCTCTATTCATATTTATCCTCCAGTAGCCAGAATCATGCATCAAAGCAGCTCGCATCCTCCAGTTACAGCCCTCCACCCGACATTGTACAATGAGTTGTTCTTTGTTACTCTTTTTCATTTTATATGTATGATCAGTGGAAATATGAACACGCTTCACTGCCAACAAGAGGGTGGCTTTGTCACGGTAACACATTCTTCACTCAGTTCCCCCTGATCGAGGTCTTCATCAACATACATATCATTAGGGTTATCTACTATTGGGGGGATATATTTCTCTGTGCGAAACCATGGAACCCTTGGAACATGATGCTCTTCCCCAAGTATTGGAAATATGCTATGCTACACCGACGGGAGGTTCAGTGGCTGATCAGTACTGTTTCTCATGTTTCCAGACTTGTTGTTTTTATTATGCCATGTTTTCATTACGTATTCAGTTCAGACTTATTTTTATTAGTTCTGGTCACTTTCAGACTTGTTTTTATTATTGCCATGATCTAGTCACTTCCGTTCACAATATTACTTTTCAAAGTGCTTGGTAAATAATATTCAAAAAGTTTAAACTAAAAGAAATTAAAGCTTTCACATTCTGCAAATAACGTTACATGGAAAAAACAGAAAACTAAAATCATACATTAATTAAAACAAAAAAATGAAATGGAAACACAATGACAACATGACCACCATCAACGCTACAGTTCTTCATGGGTCCACAAGGTTAACATAATACTCATCATACTCTCCATCCGCAACCTTCTCTTCCTCGCGTTTCTTGGGATCCTCGATTTCTCTTAATTCCTAAGCCTCTTCCGCATCTGCAACATACTGTGCTATTTCAGCATCTTCTCTTTCAATCATCTCTTCCTGCATTCGATGGTACTTATCATGTATTTCTTCCTTCCCACAAAAAAATTCCTCCTTAATAATGAAACAGTCTTTATAAGACTTCTCAAGTTTATCTGATTCTTCTATGAAGTCGTCTATCAATTTAAAGTTCACCATTCCAAATCCATAGAACTCATCATGATTGGGGACCCTGACTTTACCTTTTCTCTCTTCTCTAGCCTTCATCCTTCGCATCCTTCTCATGAAATTCTCTTGTTCGTACGTGGCTCACTTCTTAGCCTTTTCTTCTTCAATCAATTTCTTCTTAGAAATTTCATTTTTCTTCTTTGGACGAGTACCTGAGAAAAATGTTGTAGAGGTTGCAATTCTTTTCCCCTTATCGGTTTCTAAGATTTTACTTCAATATGAGAGATTATTGTGGTTTTGGGTTACATAGAAGGATGTATTTATAAGCCAAATATGTGGTTGTAATAGGAGATTCAAGATATTAATGGGATAAGTTTACATGTGACTTCTGGCCTAATTCCAGGCTTTCATTTGTATATAATAAAAACACGAAATGACTTGACACTGATACAAGTAAATGCAATGACTTTATTTCATTTTGTTTGTAAAAAGTCAAAACTTTTATCAAATAGTTATATTTTCCTTTGTATTTATTAATATGATTTGACTTGTCATTGCTGTTTTTCATGTGTCCTTCCACATGGACCTTTTCAGTATTTTTTTCTCAAAATTATTAAAATTGCTTGCATGTGATTTCTACTGTGTACTCACGAGATAAGGGTCTATGAGTTATTGTCACATTTCACATGGTTGGAAATAATGACACGTACATCAACAAAATTAACAGCCTTTACATCTTCATTACTTTTTTCATCCACAAGTATTAGGCTTATTAACTTTTCATTATCACCCAACTACTTGCACTATATAAATTTTATACCCTCACACATTTCATCCAAACAATACTACGATGTCATCGTCCACAAATCACAAGTTGCTACGAGAAAGAGATGACGATTATCGTAGTCTTAGGGGAAGCAATCTAGTGGAGTACTTGGCTGGAGTACGCCGAGAATTGGCATTTCGACGTGAAGAATCTGAAAGTCTTACACATGATCTGATTGCGATGAGTGTAAGGGTTCCACTTCGTCATTCCCTATCTACATATCCTCACCCTGAGGAAAATCTTCCTTCGTCTGAATTTAGGCGAAAAGTGGTTAAAGCTGTAACTCGTATTTAGAAGGAAAATAATCGAATGTTGTTGCGTAGGAGTCGTTATTATATGTTTGAACTAGCACAAGATTTAGTTCGTGCTTGTGGTAGAGAGCTTACGGAAGTGGAACAACACACACTATTACAAAATTAGGATTACATTTTCGATCACTACATGTCTGATGAACAAATTTGACTTAAATATTTTCCTTTTTTTATGTTATATTACTACTTTCAACAGTTTCATGAATGTCCCTCCCATTTCATAGTTCCATTTTTAATTTATGAATGAACTATTTCACACTCTTGCAGTTCCATTTTCAGACGGTGTAAATTGCTCTATTTTCAATCTTTTTTGAAATTACTTTTATTTTAAATGCTCACAACACACCAAATGTACGTCTACATCAAACAAAGAACATTTTATAAATTATTTACCACTACACTTCTAAAATTCTTGATTATGAGGCATGGTCAAGAAAAATATATTCCCCCATGATACCTTTTTCCAAGGAACTAAAACCATACAAAAAAATTAAAAATTAATTAAAAAAATGCATACTACAAATAGGTTTACATCACTAGTCAACAAAAAAAGAATTAAACCATAATAATTTTTTGGGAATTAAATATGAGCGTTCCAAAACATGCTCTCACGTAACAATTGCACACTCGGCTCGCATGACACCCTTTTTGAAGCTACAAAAGTCAAATATTTACAACTTTTTTATTAAAATAAAAAATATACACTAAAAATAGGTTTACATGACTCACCAGCAAAATAAAAATTAAACCAAAATAATTTTTTTACAGTTTAATATTAGAGCTCAAAACATGACCTCCACAAGACTTTTTTTACTTCAAAAATAACACACAAGTCACAAACCGGGATGAAAAGAAAAAAATATATATATAAACCCCAGAACGCCACTACTTCAGAGCCTCTAGGGTTGAACCCCAAAAGTAGTGGCGTTATGTACCCTTTTTGGAAGATTTTGGGTGACTGTCCCATAAAAATGAACTTTTCGTTCAAGTGTGCCAAAAAAGTCCCGTAGCCTTAATATAGACCACACACATTATTTAGACATGTATATTTGTGGGGTGGGGTGCGGTGGGGGCATTGTTCTAAAAAGCAACAATCGGCATTGTTCGGTTGAGTAATTTTTCAGTGATTAATCGGATAATCGGAGATTAATTCAGTTAATTAATTAGAGCAATAATTTTTAATAAAATATAAAAATAATTACTACCTCCGTCCCCCTCATTTCTTTACAGTTTTTTTCACATGTTTGACACGCATTTTAAGGCAACTATAAAGTATGTTTCCGTAATTTATTTTTAAAATTTTCTTTTTTTGTATTAAAATTTGAACATTATATTTTTATTTAGAAGAAAAAAAATTAAAAAAAAATTATACAACTACATTTAATAAGAGCATTAAAGTGCGTGCCGAGCCCCCATCCCCCAATGCAAAGAATTGAGGGGGACGGAGGGAGTAATTTATTAAACTAAATATATTATTTTAAGAAAAAAAGTGCAATGATTATTTGGATTTAAAAATCAAATCGACATAACATATTGAAATGATTAATCAGGTGATTAATTGGTAAAATTGGTGATTTTTAGAACATAGGGCGAGGGCTTTTAACCGTAAGTTAGTTATTTGAGAGGTCAAGTATCACATCTATACTATCTATACGGAATGTGGTATAATTTTGTTCAACGGTTATTCCCTTATTTTGATTATTAAAAAAACAAATAAATAGTGTTATATATCTGTTAAACTACTAAATTATTAAACTACTACACACATAGTCTACTCATCCTACTAAACTACAACTTATTCTATTATTAAAAAAAATAAATAAATAGTGTTATATATCAGTTAAACTACTAAATATAGTATACTTATCCAACTAAACTACGATCATTACCCTATTATTTTTATTATAAATTTATAATTATTATATAATTATATAAGTATTTTAAAATTATAATATAACGAGATAAATAAAAATTTTAAATATTAATGTCAACCCGTTCATCACACGGGATTTAAGTTAGTATAAAATAAATTATTAAATTTATTGCCCAGGTTCTCAAATTGATCAATATTTACCCAAAATTGCTAAATTTCGGTGATAAAATTTATGATGTCTTATGACCTCCTTGAAAAGTGGTCAATTTGAGATTCTCCGATTTAAAACCGGCCAAATTGAGACCCCGAATTTTTTTGTCGTAAAATTGAAATTTTGCTATATATATATTTGCCAACTTGAGCCGATATGTCTCATGTATCATGGTTTAGTTCATCCTCTGAATCAAGAAAAAGTAATACGATAGTTTGAGCCAGGATAATCACTTACCACGACAAATCAATTTGTAACATGATATGAACATGGAGAGGCTTTTGATTTTTAATTTGCAAGCATGTAATATATAGTTTCCTCCTATTTAGTAAAACTTTAACAACTGAAGTAGTTGAGCTATAATCAGTATTCAGGGAATAACCAAGGAGTCCACTAGTAAACGAAGCTTTATTACAATGGTTGTTTGCAAGAAGTTGTCCGGAAGGTCCGTTAAGAGTCATACTTTTCACCTGTGTTTAGATTGGCCTACAGTAATTGTGCTCACTTCTCAAGTAAAATTGCAGATTTATAAAAGCTGCTGAAGTGTTCACTATCTGGATCACAATGTTCGTGTGCTTTACAACCTACATTAGTTAGGTAACCAACTCATGTAAAACCGTAAGGCGGTAGAAGAAGGCCCCTCGAGTCCCTCCCTAAAACGAGTTATGATACCATGTTAAGTAACTAATCGCTCTAAAACCTTAAGTGGTAGAGGAAAGCCCGAACAGGATCTTATACTTTTTAACAATTACCTCGAGAAAGGGCACCAGAAGCTACATTGCCTTTTTCTTCTTTTTGGAGCATCATGTCCATAGCTCAAACCCAGGTGAAAGGGTGTTCTATCTTTCCCTACGCATTTTGTTTGGTGCAAGAGAATGCGCATGTCTAACTATAGTCATGTTCGTAGTCACAATAACGCTTATTTACAATTTTTATGCTCCTTGAATAGTTGATTTGTCTCACTATTAAGTTACATCACAATCTGTGACAATTGTTAATGTTCCGCCGGTAGTACAACCAGTTAACATGACATAACCAGAACAGCGGGTAAGCTATACCAGAGTGCTTCTGCTTCATGTTTGCATTAATAATCTTTATTAATAAGAGAAACCTCTTTTAATGTAGTTTGGTTTCACTTATTTGTTGGTACCACTAGACCTGGCAAAATGGGTCTATATCCGAATAACCGAACCGAAATCTATGGATCCGAGATCCGAATTATATAATCCGATAATTATCCGAAAATCAAATTAAACCGATCTGAAAATTATCCGAACCGAAAATTTAACCGAAAATAATCTAAAATACTAGATCCGATTATAAATTGGAACCGAACAAAACCGATTCATATAATATTCGAACAGAAGATGATCCGAAATAAGCAAATTTCATACTTAAATGTATCTTATATTCGTGATAATTTAATTATTTAATTATAAAATAATGTAAAAGTACATTATATTATATTAAAAGTACTACATTTAATAAAAAAATATTTTTTTAAGTCTCAAAACATGAAAAAATAAATAAGTTAAGATTCGAAATATCCGAACCGAATTTAATTCGAACCGAATTTTGTCCGATTTTTATCCGAATTGCATCCGTTTTTTATCTGAATTAGACCCGAACCGAATTACATCCGATCCGATCCGAATGACCTCGAGTTATATCATAATCCGAAAGTAGAACCGATCCGAAATAGATTCGATCCGAAACCGATCCGGTTATCCGATTTACCAGGTCTAGGTACCACTATCTTTTGATTTCACTTTTTATGATTTTTGATTTCTACATGACTTATAATTCTATATATATTATTTTTACCCGTTTTTTCTTTATTAATAAACTTTTTAAGTGATACTTTGGTTTCACTTATTTTTTGGTTCTAACACCTTTTGGTTTCACCTTTTATGATTCATGTTATAACTCTAAGTATAGTATTTTTATCATTTTTGATTTCTATATGACTTATAATTCTATATATATTATTTTTACCCGTTTTTCTTTATTAATAAACTTTTTAAGTGGTATTTTGGTTGCACTCATATTTTGGTTCTAACGCCTATTGATTTCACTCTTATGATTTATGTTATAACTCTAAGCGTATTATTTTTATCTTTTTTAATTATTCATGTTATAACTCTATGTGTATTGTTTTTTATCCTTTTTGATTTTCTATACGACTTATAATTCTACTAGGGACTCTTTGCCCGCGCTACGCGCGCTCCAAATTTCTTCAATTTTAAATTTTTTTTTCTCGAAATTTGTAATTTTTATAACATAAACGGTTATCTTCTAGTATTATTTAATTTATTTATTACAGTTATTTAGGTTTCGTTTATTTTGAAATATAAAATTGATATTATAGTTTAACGTTAAATCTCAGTATTTTATTTTAGTTTTCTTTCTCTCACATTTTAACCAATTAAAAGTCTCTTAACTCATATTTTAACATTTCTCTTTTACGTTTTTAGTAGTCAGTATTTTAATAATTTGTACAACAAAATTGAGTATATATTTTTTTAAATTAAATACTTTTTAAAAAAACCCAGTAAATATTTTTTTTGTCCGCTAACACAAAAATTCGTCCATAACTTATATAATTTTAACTATATTATGAAAAATGCCAAAGTCTTACTTAAAAAAATGCTAATGTCTTAATTTTTAAAGTTGTAAAAATTTATGTATTATATTCAAAAATGATGTAATATATTATAATTATAAAATTAGTAATCATTATTTTTTTCTCCGCTAACACAACATTCTGTCCACAACTCATATAACTTAAAATTTATTCTAAGAATTATGCAAAATTCAAATATTTTCAACATATTTCATTTGATTTTTTACGTAATTAAATTAAATTAGTTTTATATTATTTAGTGATACAATAAAAAAAATTATTGATTCATAGAAAGGATTTTGTTTTCTCGCAAACACTTAAATTCGTCCACAGCTCATATAATTTTCATTGTATTCTAAAAAATGCCAAAAGCTTATTTTTTTACATTTTCCTAAATTATGTAATATATTTTTATTACAAAATTGTTAATCAATATTTTTCTAATAATTTTAAATTTATTCTAATAATTATGTAAAATTCAAATATTTTCAACATATCTCATTTGATTTATTACGTAATTAAATTAAATAATTTTTAAATTGTTTAGTGATACAATAAAAATATATTTATTGGTTCATTCCTAAATTATTATTAAAAAATTTAAATGCTGTATTCATTCCTAAATTAAAATTAGGAATGGTGAGAAGTAAGGAAGTATCGTCATGAATAATTATTCGAAAGTAGATATTTTCTTAAAATGGTATTTTATTATTTATTCATTTATCTCAAATTATTTAATAAAATTGACAAAATGACGTATTTCTTAACAGATAATGTTTTCCATCTTTAAAAGTATAAGATAAAATTTTACTTTAGAAGCAAAACATGCATGTAATACCTCTTTTGTAAATCTGCCCATCTTTTAAATTATCGAAATTTAAAATTATAATGTCAGTAACAAATCTAATAATTTTAAGTTTCAAGTAAGTGTTTTGGTTTCTAAAAAGGTAACATAATAAATTAATTTAGATATGATAAAAATGACATAAATTTCATTAATCAACAATCATGCACATATTAAAAGATTAAATGTAAAAACTAATACTTCAAAAATTTTATTTGAACATATTAAATAATCTTCAAACAGCCTCTAATTTTTACAATAAAGTAAACTCCCTTGTTAGAGACTCTGAACTCACTTATTTCTTTCATTGTGTACTTTCCACATTTTATCAGTATTATCTAATAGTAATTATTCATTGTTATTTTAATTTTAATAATTAATTATTTTATATATTTTAGAATAAATTTATGAGATATATGAATCAACAATCTAACTTGTATCCTTCCTTAACTCATTAATTCATAATTAAAATAAACACTATTTTTATAGTCAATATTTTATAACGGAGAATACGGGGAAAGGCTTGTTTCCAGACTTGAAATTAGTCCATCTCCTCTAGCTGATTATCACATGTGAAAACAGTACCACCTTCAAGAAAAATCACTCTCCCATTAAAAAAGTACTACCTTCAAGAAAAATAACTCTCCCATAAAAAAAATCTTCCTCGATATCTACCCCGGCAGAACATCAACATTGAGAGCAACTATTAAGTTCAATATATATTCTCATCCGGAGCACCCATTTGACCCAAGCGAAGTCTTAGATCTAGTACAAAATAAAATTAACACCATAAACTGACTTAAACTACTGTCTGACAAACATACTTACCCTTGAGGTAGCCATTCATAATTATTCAGACTCGAACTAAATATACACCAAACAAAAAGCCAAAAGAATAGAATTTACAGTACCAGCTGAGAACATGAGCTCGAATTATTTGACCACGATTCATTTCCGCCATCTTATCCCACATCTTGTAGCCGCTTATCCTCAGCACTGTCAAACATTAGTATAGTAGGTGTCTCTTCTATGGTCTTGTGATTGTCGTCGTGTTTTCATTATCATTTGAGTCGAGTAATATAGTGCCTTCTGTTTAATTATAAGAGCGTCGAAAATAGCCTTCTCACTTGCACAAATCAATCAGAATAAATACTTTGTCCGAAAGACATCTAAAAAGTAAATAGTGTGTAAAATATGGAAAACGAAGGACAGACAAATAAATTTTAGTAAACGTGTTCCCACTGTTGAAATATTTAATTTTAGATCTTCAAAGCAAACATGAGGTCTTCCTTTGTCAACACATCCAGATTGTCAGCTGTTGGTTGCACCATGGCCACCTTGGCGATAGCCTTGTTCTTTGACAACCACCCTCCAGGAATACACCTACTATCTTTCCATCCTTGATCCACTATGAACCAAACTTAGGATTCTCCGTTTCACCAAAGATTACTGCATCACCAACATTGTCACCATAGAGTTACCATGAGAGTTTGAAAGAATTGAACGTGAATAGAAGAATAGAAGGTAGTCATATTCATCAATTATTTTTCCCTGTTTACTTGCAAAAATTGCACGTAGTTCACTTGTTTTTTAATCTTTGTTTACTTTGAAATTATACTATTTGAAATTAATAATTTTGTTAAAAAACTGTTGCTCAGGACACAGAGATCAAAATAACAGTCACTTATCATGAAATATCATATATGACAAAATTTGAATTTTTATGAAAAAGAATTGAACTTCTTTTTTAATTCCATAAACAACCTGGGCAGCCGGATTTTCTAATAGAAGTCCTTTATTCCATAAATCATGTTGATATGTGTCACTAAGGGTTGTGTCTTTCCTGCATGTAGTAGTAAATCACTTTCCCTCACAAACTCTAATGTATCATCCTCATTTTAAATAGTCATCAGAAGTCAAAGAAAAGTATGTAATCCATAAACTATTTTTATGACATTATATTTTGTCCAGTCTAATATAGTGAAAGAGATTTTCTCTACATGAATATCTTTTTGTAGTAGACTAACACTGTATCAAGGCGGGTCTGGAGATACTTCTGTCATTATAACCATAAGCTAGGAAATCCTCCAATCCTTCTGCAGGAAAATCTAAAGGATGCAATACTTATCTACATCTTAATTCATTTCTTAAATTTTTTGTGCTTAAATGAGGTCAAATTATTAAAATATAATCATACTAACAATGGCAAGGTGAAGTCATCTTTTTAATTATATCCTCCTGAAACATAGAAACCAAGTACATTTCATAGTATGAAGGCTACTGAGCAACCAACATACTAATCTAGCACTGCAACCAACTTACTGAGCAACCAACTAACTGATTAGTTATCTAAGGACATCACATTAAAAATCCTTAGAGTGGCCAAGACTCTTGCCCATAAACCTTTTCCACCATTTGTAAGGTTTCACTCAATTTTTTTTATAAATTTTATTTGTATAGGAAGTAGTATATATGATTTGTTGAATATTCCCATTAGTATGATATTAATATCACTGCATATTCGGAAAAAGTATATTTAAGCTAACCATTATTTGTTACCTTCATTACTATATCACAACCTGCCATCAGTTCACCTTTGAAGTAAAGCTCTGGAATATTGAAAATGGAGCTTTTAATTAAAAAGAAGAATCAGGGTCGTATACAACATATGTAAAGTTGTGTAGTTATGAGAGAAGCATGTGGACCTCGACATGAGATGCTGTTATGAGAAGACCTACCAGACAACAACCTAAAATCCAAAATTTTATAAAATCTAGATATTGAACTCAAAATAGCAAATCAACCTAAAATCTAAAATTTGAACTCAAAAGAAGCTCAACAACAAATAAATGCATACCAACCTTAAATCTAAAATTGGACTCAAAAACAGCTCAAACATCTCGTCTTTAAATAGAAGACACATTTATAATTATGTAACGGATATCAAAGAACAGATACAAAAAGTTGAGTTCAGCTTCTTACCTATATGGACCAATTTGAACCATTGACAGCCGGTTTTAAGCCATTCACAACCTGTTTTGATCCATTTACTGTCCATGCATGTTCAACTGATATTGAATTTTTTTCCATTATAAAAATTAACTGCACTGGAAGATGGAGCAAACAAATATACCTCGAACTTGAGCTTCAATACGATTCTCCTCAATCTGTTCCTCCTTGAATTGTTTAAGGAAGGGCAAGGATCATTTTTGGCAAGGACCATTGTAACTGGACCTGCTAAAAGAGTTTAGGTGGGTTCAATCATCCTTGTTTAGAAATACTATAGGGTTGATGTTCAAGTTCGATACCCGCATTATCTACACAGGCCCGTTACTTTAGAACACTCACACAATGCATATTATGTGCAGTGGCAGTACATGTAAAGAAGGGTTTTTCTTTAATATTTATCAATCAGATAGATAGAATTGGCAGTAATTTAGAATCTATCCTGTATCATTATCTCTTCTCATAACATTGTGTTATAATGTGATTCTTAGCTGCAGAATGTAGATTTTTTAACTTGCAAGCGGTAATGGACTTTTACTATACTGCAGTAACCCTTTTTATATCTCCATATACTATATATGTAGGCATATGCATCAAGAGAAGGTGGCGGAAATATTCAGGAACTTATCAAATTGTGTAGCTACTTTGCTCGTAATTTAGAGCAACAGATTAAAAAGCTTACTGCAAAATTTAAATAACAGGATTCACCCAACGTTGAGTTTGTCATTGTTAGTTGATTTAATTCATTACACATATAGTATTTGTAAAGATATATTAGTAGCTTATGTGTTTTCTTACGCGTCTTGTAGAGTGGCATTTGCAGCTTTAGCACCTTTAGAGCTAATAAATGGATAAAATTGTTTGGTAATGCTTTAGGTAAGCTTTGTCCCTGAAAACAGAAAGTTATATTTATGAGATACATCTTCAAAGAAAATTCAAGCCGGGTTAATTAAGGGTGTCATACATACATACCTTATGTTCTAGAAAAATATGCACATGTTCAGTTTTAACTACAATACTTATATCCAGAAAAATAATTACGTTGTTATGAGTGAAACATATGAGGTTAGTTCAAAAACTAACCTTGAAGTGGATTTTGTTGCCAAGAGTAGCATAAGTAGGAAACTCGCGATCTACAGTGCTGGCTCCAATGGTGAATTGCCAGGGAGCTATGTTAGTTATTGTACCTACCTGAGAACCTGAATTTCCAGGTGATAAAACAACTGGTATGTTTAACAGCATGAAAAGAGCCAATGGGTTCTCTTTTAAGTTGGACCTTCTTAGAACAAATTATGAGGTTCTGATTCTATATCTTCATGATTATTCACTTCAAACTCATATATTTGCCATTGGAGGCTTCTTTTTAAATTTAGCGAAATCCCCAAGCAAAATATCTAGCAAAATAGCAAGTAATATGTTCAATAGTTGCAGTAACTGGAGTATTAGAATGATAAAACAGTCTCAAAACCTAACTGGCAGTCCAACAGAAGTTTATAAATGTTACTTGCCTCCAATGAAGTTACCCATTTTCTAGCATTTTTTCTCAGAGAACACTTTTTCTTTAAATTCTTCAATAAGGTTTCATAAAGCACAAACTGCAAGAAAGGATTGGTCTACATGTCCTGGTGAGAGCAATCATCAATCATTGAGTAATATGTATTAGTGATACTTTTTACCTACCATGATCAATGTAGGTTAAACACATTTCCATAATCCTCATAATTTAGATTCATCATAATTTTCCCGAATTTATAAAAATTAAATATTTCACTTTAGGATATGGCATACATATCTCAATACAATCTAGCTATGATGGATCACCAACGGATAAACAGTGCAGAACAAGATATTTATTACTAATGTTTTACTTATAAACAGTGTAAAACTGCTACCTTCTTAGTAGCAGCAATTCTTCTGTAATGAGACTAATGAGCTTCAAAAAAGGCTTTCTTCTGTGCAACAAACCCTGGTTGTGCATTTCTCTCCGCCTCTTCGACATGGCTTCGTTGGGTACACCAGAAGTATAAGAGAAAGCAGGAGGATCAAGCAAGTTGAATCTCCCGTAGATTTTTAGTTTTTGAATTCAAATTGAATTTAAAAATATATGCAAATATAATGTTAATGAAATTATTGAAAAGTAGATAAAAGTGTCATAACTCTGTGCCGTCAATCTAATTTAATGAAATTTTGAGTTCACATGACCGGACATTAATAAAATTAGGACGAATAACTCGTACAACTAACAATAAACATTTTTAGTTAGGATTTTTTTAAATAAATCTTTCACGCTTTCATTAATGCATAAAATTATATGCTATTGCAGCAAAAACATGAGCTGGAATGGAACCATAATAAAATACCAAAATCAAAAGCCATAATTGCTAATAACAATTAACTATTTAAATTAAGATCAAACTAAAAAACTCACGATTGAGATATATAAGTGCTGGCGTGTAGCCGATGTTAAGTATGAGAATAAATCCAATAAATGCCTCTGCCGCTATCCAATACCAGTATGAATTAGAAACCTCGAGACTTTAAGATTGCAACTCCAATGGTCTCAGCTTCATCTGTATTTAACTGTTTCAAAAATAAATATTTCCAAAATGACCCACTTCTTTCGAGAAAGTTTTTAGTTCATCTCTGTTTCAATCACAATGCATTACAATAACTATCCTACAATTACAAAAATTATCCCCAAATCAACAACCAAAATCTATATCAAATCTAATATGCCTAATATATATACACATATGTATATCACTACGTATGTGCATAAACACTGAAAGTGATTAGAACAGTGCTTTTTTTCATTGCTAAATTAAAATACTGCTTTCTGTTTTTACCTCTTTTCAGATGCAGCTGCTTAGATTTTGTTGCGTTCAAATTGCTTGACAATGCCATACAAAATCGAGGTATTCCATCTTATCATCTACATTTATTCCATAAGATATAGATTTACATTAGGAAACAAAAAGGGCTATTTTAATTGTTTATTAAAGCTTTCTCAAGTAGAGAGAAACGTTAAATTGTTATCTCTGAACAGGCAATCCTTGAGTCTGAGAAACCACCTCAGAACGGGTATGATCATCATTTCCATGTGTAAGTTCTTCGGTTGGAACAATATCTTTAGTTGTATTCTTTGCTCAAAATTCACACATAAAGTTAACATCCATTCCCTAAGCAATTCAGTCCAGTTCAGATTCAATGTATAGTGCCAAGAAATACCATAAACACAAACCATTAATTACTTCTTAAAACTAAATCCAAAATGATTAGCATTAATTGACAACACCTTATGTTATTCCCAGTGGACTAACAATAAGATTTACAGAAGGGGGTTGAATGTAAATCTCAAAACTTTTTCAAGTTTTGAGTAGTTTCTAAGGCTAAGTGTTTTAGTGAGCAAATGTGTGTGAATGGCTTGAAGCTTATACAGACAGATATATATTCAAACACAAATGTAGAGAACACAAAGAACTTAAAAACTTTTCTGGTGGATTTGTTGTTCCACCAGAGATGTGTTATTTCAGAAAATCTGTGATTCAAAGAATTAAATCACAGTTGCTTCCTAGTACAAACTAGATGATTTTCTCTCTGGATTTTTCTAAACAGCTTTGGAAAATTCACACCTAATTACTAGCTGCTACTTGGTTTATATATCACCAAGTTTACAAGTGAAGACAAAACTGTAAAATACAATTAAAAAGGCTCTTCACATGTTTCTTCTTCATTTCTCTATCCAATGCAATTTAGGCTTAGCTGTTAATCATTGAATACTTCCGTGTTTGCACCAGAATGGAAATGCTGCATTTTCTTGATTCCTCCTAGAGGCTTCCACATTCCAGTTTGTCTCTGTCAACCCATGTGCCTCTGTCAGCTTATGAATTGTCACTATCAACTGCTAATGAACTAAGCATCCGTTGAAGCTTTCATCCGTTGATGCCTTATCCGTTGATGCCTTATCCATTGAAGCTTTATCCGTTGATGCATTAGCAGTTGAAGTCTTTATCCGTTGAAGCACTTATCCGTTGATGGATATTATCCGTTGAAGCTTTAGAGACATCCGTTGAAGCTTTGTTTCTTATCCGTTGAAGGTCTTCAATATCAGTTGATACTTCTTCACTTATACAAAATTACAAGGCATGAAATATTTATAATTAGCCCTCCTATTTGCATATCCTCTAGTAGTCAACATGACTGATAATTTCCTACAACATCTAAGAATTACAACTTGAATCCAGAGAATGAAATGTGCTACAATACAAAACTTATTGCTAAGTAAAGCTACTCCTTCAACGGATAGCCAAGATGGTCTTATCCGTTGAGGCTACAAACACTAGATTTCTACTTAAGTATTTTGTTTAACTTATCATTAAACTAATACACATATTCCTAACAATCTCCCCCTATTTATGTCTACTAGAACTGAAGGCATAAATTTGGGTTTAGCTTGATGATAACAAAACACTTGACAAATATATTAACTGTAATAAAGCAGAAATTCAAAAGTGCGGCAAAAATGTGTATGCTGAGATGGAATTGAAGAATTACATTGTTTCCAAGGGTGCTCCTTTAGCTTGAGCAGATTAATTTCTTTTCCTTTGATCCCTTGTTTTCTTTCCTAGCCTCCTGTCATTCTCCTCTATTTGAAGTTGAAGTTGTCTGTAGAACTCAGCTTCATCTTCTTCATTGATGTCCAACTTAGATTGCATATCCTTGAGAGTTTCATTACTGGAAATCTTGAGTTGATCTTCAAGTCTGAAAAATCTTCTGACTCCTTTGTTGTCTCTGAACTCCATCAACCAATGAGGTGATTTGTGAACTGTAATTCCTCTTTCTTGAATGAGTAATATTCTAGGCAAGGCATTGGGCTCCCACCAAGTTTTCCTTATGTTGGCAATCTTGTTGAGAATCTCAGTCTTGGCAGTCCTGGTAAAGCCAGAATCCCTTTGTATGGCTGAGTAGACTCTAACCAAGGTAGAGTAGCCTTCATTCAAGATCCTGTAGAGAGGCCAAGTTCTTTCCCCACTTCCTTTGTATTTGAACACTAGTCTTTCTGGTAGCTGTCTGTAGGCAGCTATTCCCCTTACTTCCTCCAGCTCATCCAGATAGAGTTCAATATCTGAAAATTCTTTTATGTCACAAATGTGAACATAATCATCCTTAGAGGCTTGTGGCTTAGGCTTAGGCTTCTGAGTGAATTTGATTGAGGTTTTAGGAGGTGTTGATTTGATTCTTCTTTTCTGCTTCTTTGATGGTGGAGAAGAGGTTAAGAAGGTGGGCAATTTGATGGTGTCCCAATCAATTAGTTCCTCCTTAGGAATGATTGTTTCACCATGAATGTTTATGAAGGGGTCAGGCACAATGGGTTCAGGAATAGAAGGTAGTGGTTTGGATTTTGATTGGGTTTCTTCAGTCTCATCTACCATCTTTCTCTTTGCATTGGCCTTCTTTCTGTTCCCTTTCTGCCATTCCTCTCTTTCCTTACTTCTTTCTTCCATGTCATTATCAACCATGTCCCCCATACCTACATCTTCACTCTTGTCTTCAATTTCTTTCTTTTCTTCAGCTTGACTTGACTTTAGCTGTTTTTCAAGCTTTGCTTACGCTCTTTTGTCAGCCTTTAGCTTTTTGGCTTCTTCCTTCAACCTTCTGGCTTCTTCCCTCTTGGCTATTGGGAATTTGGGATGTCCTTACATCACACAAATGCTCTTTCCCTCTCTAAAGATAATAGCCATGTTCCTCCTTTCAACCACATCCATGGTCACTTTGTGCTTTATGATACTTCTACCCAAAACCTTGTCTTCATCAGGCTTTGGAAGAGGAAAATCCACTTCTTTCATCTGAGCAAGGCTTAGAGGATTCTTTGTAGAGTCCTTATTGGATCTGTTGTTGGGCTTGAGAACCATAGGTTTCATATTCTTGGAAGAAGTCTCTCCAACCTTATTCCTCCTTACTGGCTTGAGCTCCATAATAATTGGTTCCACCTTTGTGCTATGCTTCACAGATTGTGATTTAGAAGTTGTAGAACCAAAAATTTGTTACATCTTTTCATCAATTTTCCTCATTTGCTCTTTGACTTGCAATTCAGCTGCTGCTATCTGGATTAGATCAATTCCATCAAGCTTTCCTTTGATTTGAATAGTTGGAGAAGTGGTGATGGCAGGAACTAGCACTTGAGATATTTGAACTATTGTTGATGGCTCTCCTTCCCATTCCCCTTTATTCTCCCCCTTTTTGTTATCATCAAAGGTAGGGGTCAAGCCTTGTGCTTTGGCTAGCTGCATGAGTAGATTTGTCTGAGTTTGTTGATTCTGAAGAATGGTGACTATAGAGTCTTCAATGATCTGAACTCTGTTTTCCAACCTGGCCAGCCTCTTGTCAGCATTAGATGTTTTCCTCAGTCTCCCCAACAAATCTTGCATAGTACCATAAGGCCTGACTGAATCCATCTTCTCAGCATTGTAGGATTTCAGATCAGTAATGTCCTGCTTGAGTTCATCCACACTTAGATTCTGTTTGAAATACTGCAACTGCAAGAGATGCAGAGAGTCCAGATGAGCTTGAAAAATTGCCTTGGTACCAGCATCTGTAGTCTCCTGAAGGACCTTCTGAATAGTCATTACTTGCCTGACCAAAGTTACACCAAACTCTCCTGGTGTAGATGCTTTTGCCCATGCCCAATCAGGTAGATCTGGAACAGAACTTGGGCCTTCTTCTCCCCCTAAGTTCATGCTCTCATCCAAAGAATTAGAGTCATCATCATTAGAATTTACTCCAAATTCTTCAGATGGCTCACCAGCTTGAGAAGGCAGCCTATTAACAGCAGCTTTGTCTCTGAGAAGAGTTTCTGAAGTGTGTACAATGTTTAAAGTTTGTTCTGCCTCCACATTGCCCTGAGCAGCCAATAATTGATAGGCTGGAACAGGGTGAGTAAAAGTATCAGCATCCAAGGAAATGTTATCAATTACAGCTTTGTAATGTTGCTGAAATTATCTTTCCTTTTCTGCATCATCCACTATCATTGACTCACTAGCAATGGCTGGATCCACCCTTATAGCTTCTGTACCTGCCTTTCTCTCATTTTCTCTATTTTCTTGCATCAGGGGCTCCCCATGGCTCACACACACCCTCACACCCTCACCCTCACCTTCTAAGGTGGCACTCCCCTCACTCACTTTTGCCATGCTGGAAGAAATAGCATGCATATGATGACTCTCAACCTCTCCTTTTGCCTGGGAGCAACCCAACCTCTCACTCAAATTATCACTCCCTTCCCTCAAACCTAAAAGTGATTGTACAGTAACCATATCCTCTACAGTTGGAATTATTTCTGTTATATGTGTAGAGACCATCAACGGATAGGGAATATCCGTTGAAGTGGAAACTGATGGTATCAACGGATAACTGCTGTTAAGCTAATCCGTCGAAGAACAACCACTTGTCAACGGATGAGAGATATACGTTGAAGAAGGAAAAGATGTAGATATTGAAAGTGATATAATTTTTGAATCTGTGTGAATTGATTTTAAGTGAGGTGATATAGATTCTTCAACTATATCTGAAAGAATTGGCTGATGATCCAACAAATCATCTAAAAGATGATGATCATCAGGTTTTGAGTGAGGCTCCTCCCTGAGTTTTAATGAGGGAGAATCAGGAATTGATGTGAATATCATATCCACATCCAGAGAGGGTGATGGAGAGTTTGATGATTGATGTGTTTCTATTATGAGAGAATGGGGTTGTGACTCCACATTTGCTAGAGTCACATCAAGCTGAATTTGAGAAGGCAAAGATACAGGTGGATGTATCTGTGCTGTGTGTGCCCCTTGTGTGGAAACTAGGGTCTTGGCCTTCTTCTTCCTTGAAAAGGCTTTGATTGGTGAATGTGTGGCTTCAGTGTCCCTCCCTCTTTTGTTCTGTGTCCCTGGTAGGGGACTATTTTCAATAGTTACACCCTTTTGGGAGGTTGCAACTAGGGATGTGTTTGACTCCTTTTGAACCACCACAGTCTTTTGAGAGACTGTGGCTTGGCTGGCTGGGGTACCACTCACCTTTCCCACCTTATCCTGGGGGGTTTCTTGATGTTCACCCCTCCCCTCACCACTCACACCCTGTTCACTCCCTTCAGGGTTTATGGTAGTTGTTACAACTGTTGTCTTTTGAGAGACAACAGAGGTGGTTTTCTTTGGTTTGTGTTTTGAAATTTTAGTTTTGGTGGCTTTGGTAGGAACCTGTTTGGACAAAGACATAGACTCCATTGCCACACTGGAAGGCAAAGAAATAATGGGGTTGGAAATAGTAGGAGTTATAGAAGTGTTTACCTCACTTACCTGTGGTGTATTCATGATTGGCAAATATATCAATGGCACCTGGCTGTTGAGGTTCATTCTCAAAAGGTCTGCAAGGACCCTTTTCTCTTGTGCCCAGCATTTGAGTTTATTGTTCTCATTAGATATAACCAATCCTTCAGCAACATGATTAGCCAATAACATAAAGAATCTAGCATAGTAGATGTTATGTAGTCTATTAGCTTTGTTACCTAATCTGGAACCTAATTCTAGCATGACATAGTTGCTAAAATTAAAGTATCTATCAGAAACTAGCATATAGAGCATATTAACAAGAGATGAAGTTATGGCATCAAAATTGCTAATCTTCCTAGAGAAAACCTTGATAAAGGCATCTCCAAGAAAACTCCATTCTTTCCTAAGGCCCTTCCTTCTAATACTACCTAAACTAGCAGAATCAAAAGCATAGCCTATGGAATCTAACATAGCAGATACATCTTTATCAGGGTGTGGTGTCATGGCATTATTCTCAGGCAACTTAAAGCAAGACTGTATATCATCACAGTTAATGCCATAATCCTTACCTTCGAGAGAGAAGGCAATAGTCATATATGTGGAGTTGAACTCTGCAGTTGTCCAAATCTCCTCAATCACCTCACAGTAGATGGTTGGGGCTTCCAGCATTGCATAGCTTAGTTTGCAGTTTTTGATGAAGTTCATCATCTTGTGATAATCAGAATGGGCTTCATTCTTTTCAACCAAGGCTACGAAATTATTCTTTTCATAAACAAATCCAGATTGAGACATAATTTTGACTACTAGTGCCATTGTTGTGAGTAGAGGTTGCAGAGAAAAACTAGAGAATTTTGGGAGAGAAGGAGAATAAAAATTGCAAGAAAGCGTAAAGTGGAAATAAGAATTCAATGGGCTTTTATACTTTCTTGAATTAAAACGTAAATAAAATGATTGAATGATACTTTTAAACAAATTACAGCCGTTTAAGAATAAAGAAAACTGTAGAAATTCTGAAAACTGCATTTAATACAAATACATACAACAGTGTATATCTGTATCAATGGTTAAGTAAAAGAATCAACGGCTGTGACTCACTTAAAGTAACTGATGTGACCCTTCAACGGATAAGGTAAATAGTTATCCGTTGATGATCAACACTATTTTATCCGTTGAGGGATAAAATTACCAGAAATGTATTTGTCTTTCAACGGATAATGAACATCCGTTGATAGAACAATTTTGGCTTTCAACGGATAGGGAATATTCGTTGATAGAATAAGTCTTACTTAAAGCCAACTTTGTTCTTGCAGCAAATTCATTTCAGGCTTCAAGACAGATTATATAGAGGACATAAATTTATGAATAATTAAGCATACCTAGCTCACTTACTAATCTTGTGAATGTTGATTCATCAAGTAGCTTGGTAAATATGTCTGCAATCTGCTTTTCACTTGGAATAAAATGAAGTTCCACTGTACCTTTCATCACATGTTCCCTAATGAAGTGGTACTTGATGTCAATGTGCTTGGTTCTTGAGTGTTGCACTGGATTTTCAGTAATGGCAATGGTACATCACAGAATATAGGAATTTTGTCAACAGTTAGTCCATAGTCAAATAGTTGATTCCTCATCCATAGTATCTGTGCACAGCAACTACCAGCAGCAATGTACTCAGCTTCAGCTGTTGATGTAGAAACAGAATTTTGCTTCTTGCTGAACCATGACACAAGCTTGTTCCCTAGAAATTGACAGGTGCCTGTTGTGCTTTTCCTGTCTATTTTGCAGCCTGCATAATCTGCATCTGAGTAACCAATTAGATCAAAACCAGACTCTCTAGGGTACCAAATTCCTAGATTTGGAGTCCCTTTGAGATATCTGAAGATTCTTTTAATAGCCACTAAGTGAGATTCTTTAGGGTCAGCTTGAAATCTAGCACAGAGATATGTAAAAAACATTATATCAGGTCTACTAGCAATAAAATATAAAAGTGAGCCAACCATGCCTCTATAACTTGAAATGTCCACAGACTTTTCAGCCTTGTTTAATTCAAGCTTGGTGGCAGTGGCCATGGGAGTTTTTGCAGATGAACAGTCCATTAAGTCAAACTTCTTTAAAAGATCATAAATATATTTAGTTTGACTAATGAAAATTCCACCACTAACTTGTTTAACTTGTAAACCAAGAAAATAAGTTAGCTCTCCCATCATGCTCATTTCATATTTACTTTGCATTAACTTAGCAAACTTTTTACAAAGCTTATCATCTGTGGATCCAAATATAATATCATCTACATAAATTTGAACAAGTATTGTAGAACCATTAAAATTTCTAAAGAAAAGAGTTTTGTCAACAGTACCTCTTGTGAAGTGATTATCTAGAAGAAATTTTGACAAAGTCTCATACCAGGCTCTAGGTGCTTGCTTTAGTCCTTAGAGTTCTTTCAAAAGATAATACACATAGTCTGGAAAGTTTGGATCTTCAAATCCTGGAGGTTGGCTTACATAAACTTCTTCCTCCAATTCCCCATTTAGAATGCACTCTTGACATACATTTGATAGACTTTGAAATTGGCATGGGCTGTATAGGCTAGAAAGATTCTGATGGCCTCAAGTCTGGCAACTGGAGAAAATGTTTCATCAAAATCTATTCCCTCTTGTTGAGAATAGCCTTTAGCAACCAATCTGGCTTTATTCCTAATGACAATGCCATTTTCATCCATCTTGTTTCTGAATACCTATTTTGTGTCAATAGAATGCTTGTTCTTTGGCTTGGGTACCAGCTTCCATACTTTGTTCCTCTCAAATTGGTTTAGCTCCTCTTGCATTGCTAAAATCCAATTTGGATCCAATAGAGCTTCTTCTACTCTCTTAGGTTCCTCCTGTGATAGAAAGCTACTATACAGACATTCATCTTGAGTAGCCCTTCTAGATTGCACTTTAGATGCAGCATCACCAATGATCAGTTCAAAAGGGTGATTCTTGGTCCATTTCCTTTGAGGTGGTAGATTAGCTCTAGATGAGGTTGCCTCAGTATTGTCATGATGTGAGATAGAATGTTGATTGGTTGAAACTCCCCCTGAGTTGCTGATCCTTTGAAAGGAATTGGGAGCTCTATCAACTGATGAAGTGAATTGATTATCCGTTGACAGACTGTGATCAATGGATGCTTCATTATGAACTTCAACGGATGATGCACTTTGTCTTTCAATGGATGCTGCATTGCTTCTTTCAACAGAAGCTGAATTATGACTTTCAACGGATGCAGCATTCTGGGCATTATCCAAAGGCAGATTTTGAATTCTTCTTGAGATGCCTTCTTCATCATTCTCATCTTCACTATCATCATAATATATCTCAATATTGTCAAATTTGAGTCCTTCATGATGTCCCTCATCTGTTAGTCCATCAATCTTTTTATCATCAAACACAACATGCACAGATTACATGACAATGTTGGTTCTTAGATTGTAGACCCTATATGATTTTCCAGCAGAATAACCAACAAATGTTCCTTCATCAGCCTTTGCATCAAACTTCCCTTTGTGATCAGATTGATTCCTTAAGATGTAACATTTACAACCAAAGACATGCAGAAAGTTTAAAGTTGGTTTTCTTCTCTTGAATAATTGATAGGGAGTCATGCCTTTTGCCTGATTGATTAGAGAAATATTCTGAGTGTAACATGCACAGTTAACAGCCTCAGCCCAAAAATAAGTTAGGAGTTTTAACTCTTCAAGCATTGTCCTTGCAGCTTCAATTAGTGATCTGTTCTTCCTTTCCACCACACCATTTTGTTGTGGAGTCCTTGGAGCTGAGAACTCATGCATGATCCCATTTTCTTCACAGAACAACTTCGTGGTTGAATTTTTGAACTCAGTTTCATTGTCACTCCTAATATTCCTTACTTTGAAATCAGGATGATTGTTGACTTGCTTGATATGATTGATAATGATTTCACTAGCTTCATCATTTGATCCAAGAAAATAAACCCATTAAAACTTTGAGAAATCATCTACAATCACTAGGCAATATCTTTTCCTTGAAATTGACAATACATTGACTAGTCCAAAAAGATCCATGTGTAGCAGTTGTAATGGTTCATCAATTGTAGATTCAAGCTTCTTACTGAATGATACTTTCTTTTGCTTTCCTTTCTGACAAGCATCACACAGTCCATCCCTTGTGAATTCTACTAGAGGCATTCCTCTAACTAAGTCCTTTTTGACTAGATCATTCATTGTCTTGAAATTCAAGTGGGACAGCTTCTTGTGCCATAGCCAACTTTCAACTGAACTTGCTTTGCTGAGAAGACAAGTTATAGATTCTGCATCTGTAGAGTTGAAGTCAGCTAAATACACATTCCCTTTTCAAACTCCAGTTAGAACCACTTTATTGTCCTTCTTACTTGTGACAATACAGGCTTCAGAATTGAAGGAAACAGTATTCCCTCTGTCACATAATTGACTGATGCTCAATAAGTTGTGTTTGAGACCATCAACTAATGCAACTTCATCAATGATGACATTTTCTTTTGAAATCAAGTCATATCCCATAGTGAATCCTTTGCTGTCATCTCCAAAGGTTATGCTAGGGCCAGCTCTCTCCTTAAACTCTGTGAGCAGGGTGAAATCTCTTGTCATGTGCCTTGAACAGCCACTATCCAAGTACCATAGATTCCTTCTTTTTCCCTGCACACAACAAAATCAATCAAGTTGATTTTGGTACCCAAGTTTCCTTGGGTCCAGCCTTGTTAGTCTTTTTCCTAGACTTCATTCCTCCTGCATCTTTTGACTTAGGTAACTTTGGGTCAACCTTGATCTCAGATGTGGTTGGTTGAAGTGTAGGGTTAGTCACAGAATCATTTAGCACATTTGATCGAATTTGATAAGGCATAGATTGTGCAAACATGTTATTCCACATAGGCATATTGTATGGCGTTTGAGGCATACTAAATGCAGTAAAATAAGGATTATTAATATATGGCATGTTTGCAAAATGTTCATGGGGATTCTGATGAGACATAACAGGCATAGCATGCAGATTTGACATAGACATGTTAGGCATGGAGGGATTTGAAGGCATGGGAGCATTTTTAACAGATTTGCAATTATCAGATAGGTGATTAACACTTTTACAATGCACACAGCTTTTTCTAGGAGCATACCTATCAGGTGTGTAATTGTTATGTTTATTAATCCCTACCTTCCCATTTCTTTTAGATTTTCTTTTAGTTTCCTTCTTATCCTCAACCAACTTAAGCCTATTTTTCAGCTGATCTAAAGTCATGTGTCTTATATTCACCTTACTGGCATCTTTGGATGTGCTAGCTCCTTCTTTGACAAAGTTCTTGAGAGTTGAACCATCCTTCTTATTGAGATTTTTATTTTTGAAATTACTTGCCTATTTTAATTGATGAGCCTTCAACGGATGCTCCTTTTCTTCCTTCAACGGATAACTTTCATCATCCGTTGATTCCACATCCGTTGATAATCCATCAATTAATTCCAACTCCTTTTTGTTTTTCTTCCAGGCATCCTCACAGAATGATTCAATTCCCTGAACCTTGGCAATCTGAACACTAACATCCCTAGATGTTTTCCAGGCCTTGATTACCTCTTGCTCACTTTCTAACTGTTTAGAAAGAATTTCAACTTTCTTAACAGCTTCTTCTAGTTCACTCTCAACAGTCAAGCATTTAAGTTTAATCTTTTCAAGCTCAATTACCTGATCCTCTAACACATCATTCCTATCACTTAAAAACACATTATTCTCTTTGATCCTAGTGTTTTCCTTGGCTAGTGATTTAAGGGAAACTCGTAAATGATATAATTCATTGGACATATCATTTATGGCTTTATTGCATTCATTTTTAGAAAGCTGAGAGAGATCAGTAGTAATTACCTGGTTGCTTGATGAACTAGTTTCATTTTCATCAGAATTAGCCATCAGGGCTAGGTTGACATAATCCATATCATCATCTTCATTGACTTCATCTGCTGCCCAATCATCTTGAGTGAGAAAAGCTCTTTCCTTTTGTTTGAGCAAATCAAAATACTTCTTTTTGTAATCAACTTGCTCAAATTTCTTCTTATCAGAGGTTAGCTTCCTACACTCACTTGCAAAGTGTCCACTAATGCCACAGTTATAACATTTGAACTTGGATTTGTCCACCATGTTTTTGTTTGGCTTAGTGAATTTTATATTTTTCCTAAACTTCATCTTTGCAAACCTCCTGGACAGAAAAGCTAGATGTTCATCAACATCATCAGAGTCATCCTGACTGGAATTGTCTTCATCCTCAGCTGTTTGCTCTTTACCCTTGCTTAATTCTGATTTGATTGTGCCAATTTTGAGACTTGGCATTGTCTTTTCCTCATTCCTGGTTTCAACCTTCTCACTGTCAGCTATAAGTGCAACTGATCCTCCTTTTCTCTTCCCCTTTTCCAACAGCTCATCTTGCTCCATCTCAAGTTCATATGTCTTCAAAATTCCATATAATCTTTCAAGTGTGAAGTCCTTATAATCTTGAGAATTTCTTAGAGAAACAGTCATAGGCTTCCATTCCTTTGGTAGAGACCTTAGAAATTTTAAATTGGAGTCCTTAACTTGGTACACTCTGCCATACAGCTTCAATCCATTCAACAGTTTCTGAAATCTGTTGAAGGTATCATTCAATGATTCTCCTTCTTCAAAATGAAAATATTCATACTGTTGAATGAGAAGCTGCATTTTGTTTTCTCTAACTTACTCAGTGCCTTCACAGATAAGCTGCACAGTATCCCAAATTTCCTTAGCAGTTTGGCTGTTAATGACATTATCAAACATATCTTGATCTAGGCTATTAAACAGAATGTTCATGGCTTTTTTGTCCTTGTGAACCTCTTCAATATCTTCAACAGTCCATTCTGCTTTTGGCTTGGGAATAGACTGTCCAACAGCAACTGTTGCAGTAGCAGCTGTGGCCACCTTGTGAGGGATGTGAGGACCATTTTCAATGCAGTTGATGTAGCTTTCATCTTGAGAGAGAAGATGTAAGTGCATCTTCACTTTCCAGTGATGATAGTTATCTCTTTCCAAGATTGGAATCTTTACACCAATATCCTTCTTACTCATGATGTTAGCAGAAAAGATGTTTAAACTCTTTGTATGTTAAGAGCTTGCTCTGATACCAATTATTATTCCCAGTGGACTAACAATGAGATTTACAGAAGGGGGGTTGAATGTAAATCTCAAAACTTTTTCAAGTTTTGAGTAGTTTCTAAGGCTAAGTGTTTTAGTGAGCAAATGTGTGTGAATGGCTTGAAGCTAATACAGACAGATATATATTCAAACACAAATGTAGAGAACACAAAGAACTTAAAAACTTTTCTGGTGGATTTGTTGTTCCACCAGAGATGTGTTATTTCAGAAAATCTGTGATTCAAAGAATTAAATCACAGCTGCTTCCTAGTACAAACTAGATGATTTTCTCTCTGGATTTTTCTAAACAGCTTTGGAAAATTCACACCTAATTACTAGCTGCTACTTGGTTTATATATCACCAAGTTTACAAGTGAAGACAAAACTGTAAAATACAATTAAAAAGGCTCTTCACATGTTTCTTCTTCATTTCTCTATCCAATGCAATTTAGCCTTAGCTGTTAATCTTTGAATACTTCCTTGTTTGTACCAGAATGGAAATGCTGTATTTTCTTGATTCCTCCTAGAGGCTTCCACATTCCAGTTTGTCTCTGTCAACCCATGTGCCTCTGTCAGCTTATGAATTGTCACTATCAACTGCTAATGAACTAAGCATCCGTTGAAGCTTTCATCCGTTGATGCCTTATCCGTTGAGGCTTTATCCGTTGAAGCTTTATCCGTTGATGCATTAGCAGTTGAAGTCTTTATCCGTCGAAGCACTTATCCGTTGATGGATATTATCCGTTGAAGTTTTAGAGACATCCGTTGAAGCTTTGTTTCTTATCCGTTGAAGGTCTTCAATATCAGTTGATACTTCTTCACTTATACAAAATTACAAGGCATGAAATATTTACAATTAGCCCTCCTATTTGCATATCCACTAGTAGTCAACATGACTGATAATTTCCTACAACATCTAAGAATTACAACTTGAATCCAGAGAATGAAATGTGCTACAATACTAAACTTATTGCTAAGTAAAGCTACTCCTTCAACGGATAGCCAAGATGGTCTTATCCGTTGAGGCTACAAACACTAGACTTCTACTTAAGTGTTTTGTTTAACTTATCATCAAACTAATACACATATTCCTAACACCTTACTTGAAAAATAAAAAATAACACAATTCAATATAGGACCATAATGATTAAACGGAAAAATTCAAATATAGATTAAAAATAATTACAACTCTAACCCGAACCATCAATTAGTAGATTGAATTGGACAAATGTAGAGGCTGCAAATAACACAATTGAGTTTAGTTTATTAAGATTGTTTATTAATGTAGTTTGTATTTTTATGTTTAAAGCTACTTGCTACAAAAGAGTGTGATTGGTTAAACTTGAACAATATCACATAGACAGATTAGGATAAATCATAAATTGTAAATTTAAAATTACATACTCACTACTAAATTTAAGTCTAATTGCAACTCTAGAACATACCAGACATAATAAAGGAACTAAGTCATCTCTGCGATTGTGTGAGATAGCTTTGTTGGTTATCACCAGTGTTAATTTATCCTGCATTAAAAGGTCATCATAACAAACATGATCACAGCAAGTCGGTATATAATGTCAGTGTACACGGGTGTATATGCTTGATATATTTACCATTTTTATAGTTCTTAACACACAATCACACATAAAATGGATAGACGGTAATCATAGAATTTGTTAATTAATTTTAAGTGACATAAACATATTATAATTTTTTTATTGTAGCTCAATAACATACCAGACAGATTAACGACACTAAGTCTCCTTTTGCAGTGGTGTGAGATAGCTTTGTTGGTTACCATCAATGCTATTTTTTCCTGGATATAAAGACCATCAAAATTATACAATATGAGAGGGGTTTCACATATGGTTAGTTTCTTCATTAGATATAAATTATAGCCAATTGTGCATCAATTTAGTTACAAACCTGTATTGCACTATTGGTGTCTGGACATAGAACTACATAAGAGAGGAATTATACATATAAGACTCTAATGTAATACAGCATGAGAGGAAGCCTCTAATGTACTATATTTCTATATGTTTTTTGGCATCTGCCCATGCTTGCTTATATATAGAGTACTAAACGTGAATTGAAATATGAGAATAGTTTAAATATCTGAAATTATATGAATTTTCTGTTCAATCTACAAAAGTTAACAAACTAGAGTAGTAAATTATAAAATTAGAGAGTAACAGTCAAAAGAAAAATAATAAGGAATGGAAACAAATAGAGGATGCTATAAAAGTTAAAATATTGTTAAGTGCTAAAGAACATATACATGTATTAGATTTAGCAAATAAACGATAATTCATCATCAATATAGTGACTGTATCCATCATCTGAATAAGGATGCTTTCATTTTCAAGAAGTGGACTCCACATTCTCGAACTTCTTCACCTGTATTACGTAAGTAGTAATGTAAATACAATATGTATATACATATCACAATCCAGTCATATGATGAAAATCGAAATGTGAGCATACTGAGATTGGAATTAAGCTAAACTTTATGTTTAGTATATGACTTATAATTCGCATATGCAAGCAATAATTTATCTAAATCGAGCATACTTTATGGGAGTATAATATTTGTATGTACTAAAAAAAAATCCAAATCAAAACTCAATACATGAGGTGTGATAGGTCCATAATATACTTGAGAAGCTCGAATGCTGAAAATAATCTAAGAAGATAATATTGGATTCACATATATGTTATGGAAATACGGATTTTAGAAGCAAGAAATACCCACAATCCGTTAGAATTTGTATCTGGTAAATTGTCTCCATCGAAAATCTTTGTAAGACATCCTCATTTCACATCCTGTAAATTCAATCAAACAAACAAACAAACATTTGTAGACAACAAATATCTTATACACATACACATATATGAACACATAAATAATAAAAATTCGCTAAAAGAATATGAAAGAAAAATGAAGGAAAAAATGACACGATTGTATGAATAGAGAATCATTCAAAAATTAGGTTTTATCCGATAAGAAGCATAATAGACACAGATGAATCAACATGTGATGGTTACCGTGTTTGTGCGGATAACTGATGTCTAGTAATTCAAATCTGTGTGATGAGCGTGATAAAAGCCTATCGGCTGCAAAACTGAGTTCAAATTTTGGTAGTTAAGATGGGTTGCTAGAATTACGTTGAAGATTGGTGTATAAGATCCATAAATTTTGTGGATAGTCCATATTATACCGGGTAAAAAAATCCATAACCCTTTTATAAAATGGATAGTCCATGTTTACATGTAAAAATAGTGGTAAAAGTGAATGGATAGTATTCATGGGTTTGGATAGTATCCAGAATTTGAAAAAATAAAAAAGCTAGTTCTAGTACACATTAAGAATATATTGATGAGAGAGAATAAGGAAATCAATAATTATCATTGAATTAGTGTTGTAACAGATGTGAGAAAATCATGCAAATCTTTCCTTAGATAAGATGTTTAAATTTTAAAATTCAAAAAATTTCCATGCTTAGTGTTTTGATGGGTAAAAAAATGGGTAAACTATATGGATATATCCATGGATATATAGATTTTATACTTAATATGGGTCATGGGTAAATTTATTTACCCATTGGGTAAATTTTGTGGATATATCCATGGATCTAGTGATTTTATACTTAATATGGGTTATGGGTACCCATTTGGAAAATGTGTAAATTAAGGAGTAGTCATTAAGAATATATAGATATGTATTAATTTTACACGTTTTTCTTTATTAATAAACGAAACCTATTTTTAAGTGGTACTTTGGTTTCACTTATTATTTTTTTTATTTTTTTATCGTAAGTAACCCGCAGCCGCTACCCTTCGGGTGCGCATAGGGTAAACTCTACGGGCTCACGCAATAGCCTGCAAACCACGTGAACCAAGGTAAACCACATTTAAGCGACATGTTCTGACTCATGAGGCATTATTATAAATTCTCCTCCCGTGAGATTCGAACCTGTAACCAAGAGGATAGTTATCTTCTCATTAACCAACTGAGCCAACCCTTGCGGCCTTTTGATTTCATCTTTTATGATTCATATTATAACTCTAAGTGTATTCTTTTTATTCTTTTTTATTCCTATATGAATTATAATTCTCTATGTACTATTTTTAATCATTTCTTAAATTTTATAAGCCGTGTTTTTTTTATTATTTTTACAGGTTTAAATCCTATTTTTAATTATATTTTAAAATAAAAAGTTCATAAATTGGCCCAACTAAATATGTTCCGAAAAATATCAACCACGACCAAGTAAATAGACCATATGTTTAAATTGAAATTTTTAATTTAGAAATTTTTAATTTGTTGGTGGAATTCCATTTTAATAAAATAATATAAAACTATAATTTTTGATTTCACCACTAGAAAATAATAAAATTGTGTACTTGATGGGATACTTGGTTTCATCTTAGTACGATTACGCCGTATTTTGGTTTCACCCTATATTTTTCTTTCATGTAGAGTTCTATGTTGTTTTTTAACAAAATATAGATTGGAATCATATTATAATTACGATATTTCTATTTTCGTAGAATTCTTTTTTATTTTTTTATTAAAATAATAAAATGGAATCTTTTATACATTGTTATTAATTAATAAGGAACGCATCTTTTAAGAGATACTTTAGTTTCACCCATTTTTGTTTTTACGGACTTTTGGTTTCACCCATTTTTGGTTTTACGAACTTTTGATTTCACCCTTTAAATCTTACTTTAGCTTTAAATATACCATTTTCATTCTTTTTTTTATTTGTATATTACTTTAAATTTTTGTTAAATTATCTGTCAATCGTGTTGCTCATTATTTGACTAAATTTTTGATGTTAAATATTAGTTATGTCTTTTTGAACAACAGATACATAATAACATTGAGTTTGTTATTCTAATAAAATTTGAGTTAATAAAAACTGCATATAATTTAAAAAGAAAAATTACAATAATTGTACAATTTTATTTATTATATATTTTAATAAAAATTTAAAATAAATTTTTATAATCATTATTCAATATTAATATTTTGATCTTCGCCGGGTTACTAGTAAAAGAGACACAAAGGAGTTAAAGCTATGTCAGATCTACTTTCCAGCAGAGTTTTTAAGTGGTTTCTCTTGTTGCCATGTGCTAAAGTGCTCCAAGTGTCTCTGTAAAATAGTATCCGCTTTGCACTTTATCTACATGCCAGTTTGCCAGAGATGCTTCTGACTTTTACACATTACTCTCCATTTCATCCCTGCTTGGTTTAATTATTCGGAGATGATATATATAAATATTGATAGCTTTTAAACTAAACTCGTCGGAATTTAAACATTTTACAGACTGTTGATTCCACCTTAATATTTCAAGTTTTGTGTTAATTCTTTGTTGCGAATTGTCATGTTGTACATCAACACATGTGTCATTGCATAAATTGGATTTCGTTTTAAATAGAATAACCGCGAATATGTTGCTTCAGCAATAACCTATATAACATGATAGTAACTTCATGAGTAATACATTTCAATACATTTGAATAAATACGTATGAAGAAAATCCCTGCAAATCGCATTAGTTTTAGGTCTTAATCATTACTGACGTGGCACAAATGTATTATCTTTATACAATTTCTTTTTAAAGTTTGAATCAGTAAATTTTATAAGCCTGAGGTTTTTCTCATGTTTTAATTAGTGAGCAGGGAAAAGAATAGATCTATATGAACATTATGAGTTGTCCCTAGAACAGCAGCAGCAAACCTTTTTAAGAATCATTTGCATCCAAGTCTAGGGAGCCAATTGGTTTGAAGGGAATGAATTAGAATGAGCTGATGCTTAGTGATTAACGCATTAAGATCATTTGGTTTTTTAAATTTTTTAGGTTGAATGACACAATAACTACCACAATTAAGTTCAAAAGTATCTAAATGTTTCATTTTACCATTTTTTCGAGGAACTAGTCCACAAGCTTACTCATTAAATTCATTCCAATAAGACTTAAATTAATGAAACCAAAAATAGCTTCTGGATCTTTACTACTTGATATGGGATCTGAGCTAAAATTCTGAGCTTTAGGGTTGAGCAAGAGAGCGAAGGCAGGCATCTATCTTTGGACTGAACTGCTTGAGCTGGAGCAATGAGTCAATGTGACTTTATGTATGGATTCAAGTGATATTTAGGAAGCCTGAAAAGGGAATTTTATTTATTTCTTGCGTACACAGCTTAAGTCAAGGGAAGTAAAGTCGTAAAGGTCATTCCAGAAGAGTTAATGTGAAGTAGGAGATTTGATAATTCTGGAGTTCCCCATCTCCAGAAAAGCTTAGGAATTGAGTATTCTAGTTGTCAGAGTTTGTGTTGTAATACTATACTGTACTAGCTTTCAATTATGTTACTAGCGAAGAAGCCCATATCCACCCCGCAGTAGCAACAGTTGGGCATTCCCCAAAGGACGTTGTTAAATATATGATCCTATTGGGGTTACTCAACAGACGTCAACTTTGATATCCAAAAGTATGGCTGACTTGTGAAGATCGACCTCCTATCCATAAACACTAGAGGCCATTTTTTTCCTCCTGCGCCTACTTTTTGCTTGAAAGTAACCTTCGACTTCTAATGTCCTGCTAACCAAACTCTGGTTCTTGCAGACTTGTCTTCTACAGATTTTCTTTGTGGTGATTTTCCTTGTTGGAATTGTTTAACTCTTAGGATAGATATTGACTAAATGCTATAAAGAAACGTATGGTAAAGTAATGAATCCTACATTTTATTCTTATAAAAAATATACACCATATTTGTTTACATAAAACCAATTTTAACTGTATTTCAATATGTTGAGTTGAATGGCTAAACAACTCTTTTGAGTTCTAATATCCCACGCCTTTACAATGTGATTGTCGACTCAGCTGACAAAATTAAAAAGTTCAGTTGCTAGTCCATTTCATATTCTTGTCCTTTGTAACACTTTATATGACTTTCATTATTATATTTTGTCCACAGGGTCAGGGATGGTCAAAATTTTGTTAACTGAAATTATACATCTGACTAATATCTATCGAAACCACTTGCATAGTAGTTGCATATACAAATTCAGTTGATCGATTCTGTAGGACTGCTAGAACTGAAACAAGAAGAGGCTTAAAAGCACAATCTGAGAATTTTGTACAAATATACAATTGAAACATTACATTCCTTCTGGGGACCAACTATGAGGCAACCTGTTGTCCCCGAGGAATTGATAGCCTATCTCTTAATATTTTCAAACAATTCTGATGAGTATATAACATAATGAACTAAGAATTACCTAGCACTTATGTTTGATAACTACGTACTACGCCCTCAGGCTCCAAAGGTGCAATTCTGATAGTAATACTTTCTTGTTGCGGTGGGATTGGTTGTGGTGGGCTAGGCATGCTGCAGCCGACTATTTTCTGACATGTCTGAATCAGGCATTGTCTACAAGTAGGACAGGACGAATGGGAATTGAGCCACCTATCAATGCATCGGATGTGAAAACCATGGTTGCACTTGGGCAAAACTTTCACACGCTCACCAGGAGCAAACTCTGAGAGGCATATTACACACTCGGCATCTAATCCAGGTAGCTTCAAGTCAGCTGTGTAATTTACTACCGGGAAAGTCTTAAGAGCCTTTTTCTTGATCCCTGTATTGGCTAAACGAGCCGAAGAGCTTTCACTTGTTTCAGAGGCCACTAATCTTGAACACCTTAACGCGCACCTAACTATAGAATTCAGACCTAGTGAGCAAATCAAAGCACACAAGAGGACTGACAGTACCATCACAACATTCGCGTCAAAACTATTATCCCCTGGAACAGGTTCTGATGCGACGTGTCGGTTGCCACTTACTGGAGGGCTTGCTGCAACCTGTTGTTGATACATAGGGGTATGTAATAGTAACCTTCTTGAGTAAAAGTGGCTTTGAACTTCTTGAAAGACAACTGTGGCAGTGGTTAAAGTAGAAATAGACATGTTGTAGAATGCAAGTGTTTTGGATGGAATACTTGGAAGTCTGTATTTCAGGGATTATATAGAGGAAAGACTGAAATGTGAATTTTGCTTTTGAGTTTTGATACTAAAGGCTTATTTATATTAAAAAAACTCACAAGATTTTGAGAATATTCTGAGGTTATGAAATTAAAGCCAACTTGAGGATTTTCTAAATATTTTGCACCACTGGGTTCCTCCACCAAGTATCTTGTAGTTTAATGCCCTTTCTAATCAATGGGCCCATCCCACTTTCTTCCTGGCATAGAATGCCATCTGGAACTTCCCTTTTGTTAAAGCATATCTCTAATGATAAGGGCCCCCAGCTCCCAATGCTCAAGAAGGAGTAAGGAAGTTTCCCAATATTAGATGACATGGAAACTCCATTCACTTTAGTTTTCAGAACTGGTGCGTATTCCTCTATTCTGGTTCTAACTCTGAAGTTTTCGATATATGATTCTAAGTCCATAGTCTGATTTCCAACTGTAGTTTCAGCGATCGTATGAACAATTACTCTTAAAAGTTTGTTTATTCGTGTTTATGCCAGATATTTGCGAAAATAGCACTACAGCATTTAACGGACAAACTACAGCTTCTCATTTACATTTCTACTGAAGTACTTTTAAGTGTCTGTGTTATAGAATCATAATAACAACACAAGTAAACTAAGCTCTTGATAATTGTACTTTTTCACTATCTTATTATGATCGATACCAACCCTAATAGACTAGATTACCTTTTGATGTACCGTGTACTTTTCCTGCTTATTTTCATTTTCACTGATATTAATACAAGTGCCTGTCTATTTTAAATACTTGATACTAATCTGCATTGATAAGGATCTGATACTGCTGTGGTCCCCAGAAAAACCATGATTTTTATCCATGTAATAGTACTACAGCCTACATGCTCTGCAAGTAGTCTATTTGTAATATAATCTTGCCTAAAAGCGATAATCTAATTTTGTGGTTGGTAAGTAATCATAGTTATCTGATAGATCTACAAGATTGTCTGCAATTAAAAAATTGTTACTGTTGGCAAGTTGTTTTGCTGTAAGGTTGATTTGAATCTTGATCCTTTGAGCCTGTCATGACTCCAGATTATTCCAAGGTACTCGAAAGTACATCGAATCCCTGGAAGATGGATATTAGAATATAGATGCAGAAGGCAGTTGCAGGTTTTTTATGTTATCTGAAGCATACATTTCGGGTTGATTGCATAAATAGATAGTAACATTTTGAGACATGGTAACTATAAAAAATTATAGATGTGCCTTTTCTTTTGTTTTCAAGTCTAGTACTAAAAGTTGAGCCCTTATCTTCGAAGCTGGACTACACTAATTCTTTGCATTGTGGCTCCACTCTACGAAAGTGAAAGATGGAAGTGGGAAGGATAGTTTTTGTTCATATGATTAATAAGTAACATGATCCACGTGCTTCTCTTCTGATGTTTCCGTAAACATAACCTTGAATTTTTATAAGCTTAGCTTAGTTGTACTTTTCTTGCTACTAATCTTCCCATAATCTTGAGATAATCTCTATTGATTCTAGTATTATAGCTAGTGCTAATACATTTTGTTTGACTTGGTTAGCCTATTATCTTTTAATATCTTGTGTCCACTCTTTGGTTTTAATTTCTTAAATACTGATAGCTTTTCAGGAGATAAGAAGATATGATTACTTTTAACAGAACTATTGAGAATTTAATGGGGAGCTTGGCAGATTACAGAAATTTAGCAATATGAAGAAAAGTATTAAGTCCGCAGTAGCCAGGTAGGTGTACATTACATTCTGTTTCAGAGAGATTCCCAGCTTTTTCTAGTTGTGTGTTGTTGTTCCTTTATCACTTTTTTCGAAGACAGGTAGATTGAAACACCTGGGAAGGATATTTTGCAGAAAGAACGGATCTCCAGCGAGTGCGAGCCCTAAATTGCACGATCATAGCGTAGGAATAGACTAGTAGCTAGGCTGTTCAAATCATGAGTCCCCGAAAGTTTTTAAATTTCTGTTATAAGTACTGTTGCTGCTTAAGAATTACGGCATGTGTCAGATGTATGAGATAGCAATTCAGGGGACTTGGCAGAGAGGAACACATGTATATTTAGACGGAATAAGGTGTCAGAGCTTGATTCTGAGTGAGTTATACTTGATATGTTTAATTATGGCTTAACGGTCTTTTAAGCTTTAAGGTTTGCATCAATATACACATCAGCCCATGTCCGATCCAAGGGTAAAAAGAAAGAAACAATTTTGAACTCAGGGCTGATGCGTATATTGGTGCAAACCTTAAGGCTTAAAAGGCCATTAAGCCTTACTTTATTTAAATAAGTTGGAATTACCCATTATTGTTGATGCTTAAGTATTATGACATGTGTCAGATGTATGAGATAGCAATACAGGGGACTTGGCAGAAAGAAGAACACATATGTTTAGAATAAATAAGGTGTAGGCCTTACTTCCGAGTGAGACATAGTTGATATGTAATTACGATTGACGGCCGTTGGTTGTTGTGTTGGTGGTGCAGCTAACTTAGGTGCTCTGTGGTATCCCAGTCCCAACTCTAAGTATGATAAATAAGTAAATATAAGTGGGAGGAGCAGTAAAGTGGCTCTTCAACTACAAGATTTTGGAGCATTAACAGAATCTTCCCAACTATAAATTTGATGGGATGCATTCATGTACTAAGGGATGGAGGAGCCCATACAACATGTGCTTTGATATTTGCACTTTCCTTTCCGGGGATTGGAGTGTGGCCGCCCTTTATTTTTTAGTGCTGATTTAGCTTTTAACATTGCCCTCTCTATTTTTCGTATTTTATAGCATCTATTTCTCCTTTCCATCTTCCAGTGAAGTCTATCTCTTTACTTAACCTTTCTTATTAGAGGGTTCCCCTTTAATATGCAGAAACTTAGTGACAACATGTGTAGTTTAGCATTTATGGTAACCTCAGTTGCAAGGTCGGCCCTAAGATTTGCGGGGCTTTAGTCGAAATCAGTTTATAGAGCCTTAAGATATATATACTAAGCAATTTTTTATGTATTCACTAAGGGAGTTGGTAATTTTGGGGCCTTGAGTGTATAGGGTCTGTGCGCGCAAGTCTTGTTCGCGTGTAGTCAGGCTCACCTTTGCTCAGTTGTGATCTTCGGTGTCTTATTCGTTTATTTTATATATCATTATATTAAGATTTAATAGCATTCATCTAGTCCTTTCCCATCTTGTTTGTGCTTAAGATATTTTCATCCACAAACTAATCATTAATATATAAGTTAAAATTAATCTTAACTGCATTAGCTGAACCTTGCAGCAATCTGCTAAAATCATCTTACTAGGTGCCTTGTCATTTTTAACTAGGCCGACTTTTAGTCTTTTTACACTTTTTAAATATCTTTTCATCATGATAAAGATATTGCGGTGTTACTTATCTCTTTTGTTTCATGTTTACAATCATTTTCATAACTGTTACCTGCATTATTATGATTCTGTAATAATTCTAAGGTTATCTTAAGTTTAACACGAGAAATTGTTAAAATCATTATAATTTATAGGCAGTGGCCGTTGCATTATTGCAATTCGTTACCAGGAACTCAACCTCTGGACGCTGTAAGTATTAATTAAATTGTAGTTTAACAGAATTTCAATCTGTGAGTAATTTGCAGAATTCTGCAGAAGTTTTATGTTTAAAAACAGCTATGTTACCCTGTCCCTGACTCTATATTTCGTTAGAATTACATTTATCGACACACTGACATGAGTATAAAAACTCGGTGTCTTTTTTGAGCTAAAAATGTAAAATACTTAAAAATTTGGAGGATCCGATACTTGGATAAATACCCGTGTTGGACGATTCCAGTGGAATCCTAGTAACATGGACTATATATTATGTTGTGTAAATTCATTATGCTGGCTTCCATTGGATTGGTTGCCATAAACTGGGATCAAACAAGGTACTATCACTTCCAACTGTTCTTATAACAGTCTTAAGGTGGTTATATTGTTTACTCCCAATTTGAGGTTGTATTGCGCTTACTTTTTACTTCTTATGGTGGTTAGCAACAAATTTAAAAAATATCACATTCTTAAAAGTGAAGCGTGAAAAATGAAGTGGAATGTCCTTGGATTATGTACTTGTCCGTACTCTGCAGGCATTATTACTAAAGATTAAGAAAGAGAAAAAAAGAAGAAGATAATAATCCGAATCAAATCACACTTACTGGGACAATCACTGGTTAAAAAGATTGTATTTTCACTAGTAGTAGATATTCATGATTTAGGATATAGAAATAGTTGCAGTAGTGGGATAGTCCTAATGACCATGCCAACACATGTCCTTGTTTAATTCTTAAAGAAGATTACTACTATATTTGCTGTTTTAGGAAAAAAGCTAAGGGACCATTTGCATCATGGGATTTCAACCTGGTTAACGAGAATGAGTAAGAGATTATATTAGATTCTTGTATTGAAATTTCATTCTCATTTCTGTTACTTGGGTTGTAATTCCATTATCCAAACGGGCACCAAGTGTCTTGCAAATATAAACCAGTTGCAGAAATGAAATATATTGAATTACCGGTGGTCTCTGCGAAAGAAAGAGGAAGGTTGAATATTAGGGTCTTTGTTTAAATTCGATTTCTTGACATTTTTAACATCATAAGATCCCAGTGAACGTGATTTTGGGATGAAAGAAACTCTGAGAATCAAGGACATAGAATACTAAATTTGTAGATTCATTTGCTTTAGTAGATAACAATGTTGTTAAATTAATACCTATATTAATAAAGTCCCTCATAGTTGATAGTCGTAGTTCTACAGTGAACATGAACGTGGCATGCACATAGGCCATACTGTGCTGTGAAATAAAGATCAAATGAGAAAAGATCAGAGCCTGTGGGATATGAAATCTGGGTGGAAAGTGTCTTTTTGTGATAAAAAGGACAGAACATGTGATGAAAAAACTAGTGTCTGTCTTTGAGCACCGATTGTAGCAGTGAAGAATGATTAAGTTTCTTAACATGATACATAGCTCAGGGGCTCCCAAGGGACTCACTTTCGACTCCCTGCCACCCTCGATATTCTAAGAGTATCGTAAGCAGATCGGAAGTAGATAACAAGTAACAAGTAACTTAATCATTATTTACGCACTTTTCATGTCTAAATCTGACTGTCTCCATGTCGGCGAGTAAGCCTTCTCTTTGTTTGTTCTGCTTAAATTTGCTTAATGACTTTAGTAGAACAGTAATTCCGTATCAAGACTTAAATTTGCTTAAGTTGGGGTGGTTGTGTTGTTTAATTGACAGGATTAATTTATGGTTGATTTGGTTCTAATGGTTTTCGATTCTGATATATATTATATGTATTTGTCTCCAATAAGTTCATGCACTATGTTAGTGAAAAGTATTTGTGATAGCTATTGAAGGTCATTGGTCAACTCCTTTTAATACTCAGTATAACCTTTTTCAAATGTCTATGTGCTATTAGCACTTTAGCAGCAATAGGGTTCATTCACTTGTGTATCATTTTAGTATATACTTTAATTTAGGGATCCTCAACAATCAATCCGTTCTAATTTTCCGCGAATAGGTTTAGTATCGAAAGTTTTTGTCAATGCAGGGCGCATGTTATCTATCCGCGCTTAATATACCACTTCTAGGATTTTTTGCCCTCCGCAAAAATTGTACTAGATGGTTGGTTGCTAACGATCGATTGTTGTGGATCAGCTTCCTTAATTATTTACATTTTCAATTCTTATGCATATATAGATATCGATAGTTGCAGAAATTTAAATACTTTCACTTACGTGAGAATTAAATATTCTCGACCTCTTACTGAAATTTCGTTGTTATCTAGCTAGACGCTCACATTCCAAACCCGATATTTGAACTCTCAACCTCGAAACAAGATGAGAATCGAAGTCAAGTCAAGTATAATTACTCCGCGTTCTCTGTTCATGGATTCTGCACTTGTATCTGGTATGGAGTCTGGACCCTAGTAGTAACAGAACTTGCTAATACTCCATGTGCTTGCTTGATGCTTCTGTGTTGTGAGGTCTTTTCCTTTTTGTGCTGAATGTCTGGATGATATTGCAGTCTAAACTCTATTATAATATGAAGATTTATGTGTTTCACTTCTTAATATAAGTCCAGTCTTTGCTCATTCTAATAAAAAAAAGTCTTCATTTCCACTGGTATTTAGTGATTGAAACACTTGAGATGGTCTTTAGTCAATAACTAAAATATGTGGTTTGAGTTCGGATTTGAGTTGGCGTGCCACTAAAAAACGAGTGCCGTGATTAATACTCACGTAACTGATTTTCATTCAGCTTAAATGATACACCTACACATTGCAAGAGTAGGAATCGGGGGCAATTCAGAAAACCGTGAGAACTAAAAGTACAAAATATATTTAAGAAGGGTGTTGTTCCACATTTATTGATAGGTGTCCATACAAACAGTTCAACCGCTCAACCGGTCACAATCGAACCGTATTGTGCGGATAATCATGAAATGTGAATTGGTTGTGCATTTAACTTTTAAAAACCATTTATTTACGGTTTGAATGCGATTTTAAATTCTTAAAAATCGCAACCGCAACTCGCAATATATATTTATAATAAAATATATTTTCAAAAATGTAGTTAATATATCATATAAATTAATACTAGTTAGTAACCCGTGCGAAGCACGGGCCCGAAATTAAAAATAATAATATCATATTATTAATTGTATAAAACTGAAACTCATAATCCGTGCAAAATACATATCTAAATATAATATATAAAATGCTGATAAAATATGTAGTTAAAAAAGTCGAATTTAAGTATAACTCTAAAATTTCAACATATAGTTCTAGTTATGCATGCACCTAATTATTTACTTATATAAATGACATGTTAACTTACTAATACAATTATTTTAAAGTAAATCGACGTTTGGATGTTCAGCAACATATAAAAATTGAAGGGTAATAAAATTTACAGAGAGTAAAAGTTAATTTTTGTTAGTTGAGATTTTATTACATAAAATTTTAAAAATAATTATATAATTTTCTATTGAGTACCAAGATTTAGGACCTAAACATGATTTCCTTATTAATATAGATACTCCCTCCGTCCCTTTTTACATTTCATATTTTGACTTGTAACCCTGTTCATGATAAGCGATTGACTATTAATTTACGGTCTAATCTATTAAGATCAAATATAGTCATGAGTGATCTTGTTGAATTCGTATTTATGAGTACTTTAATACAATGAAATTTTTATATTTAATACTAATACGATTAAAGATATTAACAATCAAAAGTGTGCATTGGCAAACGTGTCCAACACAAATAGGAAACGTTTTTAGGGACGGAGGGTGTAGTTGATAACCTGTGCGACACACGGGCCCGAGACTAAAAATATCGAATTAATATTTGTAGAAAATTATTCATAATCCGTACAAAACACGAATTAAAATTAATATATTAATATCAATATTAAATTGGTACTTGTAAAAAATAGTTATGTGGTTAAAAAGAATCGAATCACTTATGAAATTTTCCACTATAATTCTAATTTTGCATTTTTTTACTTGATATAGAAATCTAACATATTAGTTTTATTTTTGTGAAACGAATTGTATTTCTATCTTATGAACCAAGTATCTGTTCTTTAGATAATTTATTAGTAATTAATATAATTTGATAATTATCTATAATTAGCTTTTGCAATATAGTTTATTTAATATTAATTAATTATCGATAAAAATTACGATTGGATGAGCAATAACTAAAAAGAAAATAAAATTTACAAAGAATATAAGTCGTTTTGTGTTAAAAACAAAGTTTATTGAGAATGGAAATCGACTTATATCAGGTAAGTACAAAATTTGGTTCTTTGGTACTTTGGTACTTTTAGCACCAAATTATACATTGTTTCACTTATTAATAAATTAAAATTAATATATTAATATCAATATTAAATTGGTATTTGTAAAAAATAGTTATGTGGTTAAAAAGAATCGAATCAGTTATGAAATTTTCCACTATAATTCTAATTTTGTATTTGTTTACTTGATATAGAAATCTAACATATTAGTTTTATTTTTGTGAAACGAATTGTATCACTATCTTTTGAACCAAGTATCTGTTCTTTAGATAATTTATTAGTAATTAATATAATTTGATAATTATCTTATAATTAGCTTTTACAATATAGTTTATTTAATATTACTTAGTTATCGATAAAAATTACGATGGGAAGAACAATAACTAGAAAGAAAATAAAATTTACAAAGAATATAAGTCTTTTTGTGTTAAAAACAAAGTTTATTGAGAATAGAAATGGACTTATATCAGGTTAGTACCAAATTTGGTACTTTGGTACTTTTAGCACCAAATTATACATTATTTCGATTATTAATAAATTAAAATTAATATATTAATATCAATATTAAATTGGTACTTGTAAAAAATAGTTATTTGGTTAAAAAGAATCAAATCAGTTATGAAATTTTCCACCATAATTCTAATTTTGCATTTTTTTACTTGATATACAAAATCTAACATATTAGTTTTATTTTTGTGAAACGAATTGTATCACTATCTTATGAACCAAGTATTTGTTCTTTAGATAATTTATTAGTAATTAATATAATTTGATAATTATCTTATAATTAGCTTTTGCAATATAGTTTATTTAATATTACTTAGTTATCGATAAAAATTATGATTAGATGAACAATAACTAAAAGAAAATAAAATTTACAAAGAATATAAGTCGTTTTGTATTAAAAACAAAGTTTATTGAGAATAGAAATGGACTTATATCAAGTTAGTACCAAATTTGGTACTTTGGTACTTTTAGCACCAAATTATACATTATTTCGATTATTAATAAATTAAAATTAATATATTAATATCAATATTAAATTGGTACTTGTAAAAAATAGTTATTTGGTTAAAAAGAATCAAATCAGTTATGAAATTTTCCACCATAATTCTAATTTTGCATTTTTTTACTTGATATACAAAATCTAACATATTAGTTTTATTTTTGTGAAACGAATTGTATCACTATCTTATGAACCAAGTATTTGTTATTTAGATAATTTATTAGTAATTAATATAATTTGATAATTATCTTATAATTAGCTTTTGCAATATAGTTTATTTAATATTACTTAGTTATCGATAAAAATTACGATTCGATGAACAATAACTAAAAGAAAATAAAATTTATAAATAATATAAGTCGTTTTGTGTTAAAAACAAAGTTTATTGAGAATAAAAGTCGACTTATATCATGTTAGTACCAAATTTGGTACTTTGGTACTTTTAGCACCAAATTATACATTGTTTCGCTTATTAATAAATTTGTATGTATACATATTTATTAACTAATCTTAGTTTATTGTTAAGACTTCGTTTATTAGATTCACAATCATTATAAGATATATAACCAAAATAAATGGAAAATATAATGAACATGTAATTTTATTTTTATCTTTTTTTTTCCTTCCAACTCCATATTTTTGTATATTTTTAATATTCTTGCTCCACAAAGAGCATTAGTCTCTATTTTATTTTTGAATGTAAATTTATCATGTAACTTAAATTTGATTATTAATATTCTGAATTTATATTTTTGCAAATTATTAATTATTTTAAAATAAGTGGTTGAACCGCAAACCGATCCGTAATAACCGTAAATTCGCAACCGCAATTGACGCGGTTAACAGCAATCACAAATGCGGTTGTAAATGACAATTATCTAAAATCGCTCTTCGCGGTTCGATTCGACTTTTAATCCAAAAATAATCTGATCCGAATTGCATATACCCGTAATAATAAGTATATACCCGATAGTAAGCAAACCTATGGCCGCCTTTTTTTTTATAAATAGTAAAAATTCAAAAATCAAAAAATAAAATACTGATAAAGTGAGGTGTCCCTTGATTTGGACGGAATTTTTTCGCGGAGTGATGGTTATATCAATGTATGCGAGGGACCACAACCCATTTAAGAAAAGTGTTTTTGCACCATACTCAACATTTTCTTTTTGTTAAGAAACTGTGCTTATTTATTCGCACTCACTGTACAAATTCAGGCTCGATAAAATGGGTCTGGATTTCAAAAAATCAATCGAACCGAAATTCATGAAATCGATATACCATCTGAAATTCGAATTCTTTAATCCGTAAACGGATTTAAACCGATTTGAAAATTATCTGAACCGAAAATTTACCCGAAAATGATTCAAAATATTAGATCCGATAATAACTTGGAACCGAAAAAAACCGATAAGATATAATTTGAACCGACTGTGACCCGAAATAAGCAAATTTCATACTTACTTTTTTTTGTTTAAGATACATTAATATTTAATCATAAATGTTTGTAAAAGTACATTATATTATACTGATAATACTACATTTTATATAAAAAAATTGAATTCCCACAAATTGAAAAAATGAATAAGTTATGATCCAAAAATATCCGAACCGAATTGAATCCAAACCGAATTTTGTCCGATCTTAATCTGAATTTCAGCTAATTTTAGTCCGAATTCGACCAAACCGAATCACATCCGACCCGATCCGATGGCCTCAAAGTATATCATAATCCGAAAATGGATCTGATCCGAAATTGAGCCGATCCGATTATCCGAATTGTCAGCCCCATACAAATTTGATTTTTCTTGAAAAATTTGTACGATTTTTGTTTGTCCTTGGTTTATGATATTAGTGTTTTAACAAAAAAAGATAGAAAAGAGAAAACACTTTTATCACCTCTTAAATCCTACAGATATAAACTACTGCTATGTACAAGTATGATTCTTCATTTTGGTTTTCATTTCAATTTTTTTCAAATTTTATTTAACAAAAACATTTGCAAACAATAGAAAACTGAGCTATCGGTTGATAAAAAAAAAGACAATACGAAGAGAAGAGAGTGATATACAACAATACTACATTAGTAGTTGATCTGGTAGTACTTATCAGCAAGATAACTGACTAATCCAAAAATTAAGCAACAATGCTGAAGCAATAAAAGTATTTTACGCAATTATCGTGAATAAATATAGCTATTTATCAATGAGTCAGTTACCAAATCCATCTGTACTTG